>NW_015386635.1:294979-313895 GCF_001527695.2 Protobothrops mucrosquamatus | reverse complement strand
TAATAATAATAATAATAATAATAATAATAATAATAATAATAATAATAATAATAATAATAATAAAGTTGGAAGGGACCTTGGAGGTCATCGAGTCCAACCCCCTGCTCAGGCAGGAACCTTACACCATTTCAGACAAATGGCTGTCCAGTCTCTTCTTAAAAACTTCCAGTGTTGGAGCATTCACCGCTTCTGGAGGCAGCTTGTTTGTTTAAACACCTGTGAATCTGTGCTGGCCCAAGATCAGGCTAAGATGTCCATTCCAGGTATAGACACCCCATTTTGAAGTTCATAATGGTGAAATATAAAAAGATTCCCTAAATCCAGAAAAATTGCATATTTAACTTTCTCGTCCTTCTTTTCATTCTCATTTACGATTAACATCCTTTCTATCATACCATTGTAAATTGGCTCAATGAGTTTTTTTCATATTGTAATAATCTGCAATAAAAATCTGGGAGCAGATAAATGATTTTCATTCCAACAATAACATTATTGGGTCATTTTATTCATGTTATATAAGCACTGGAAATCTTCCAATTACTTTTCAAAGTCCAGGGAATTTGATCTGAAAATTGCTCTTAAATGCACAGCACTTCTTGTCTATAGCAGCATATTGAAGTACTGGGATTTGCCCACTGAAGAGCATTATTCTGAAAGTTATAGTAGACAAACATGAGATATTAGATCAATAGGTTATCTGTTTGGTAGCAATTTGAATCTTCATCTTTTCCACATCTGACTTGAGATGAATTTACTTAAGAGTATAGCCTTCCTAGGAATGTATTATTTCACAAAGTCTCACAAATGTAAGCAATGGAAACTAGTGCCGTCTTCTTGCTTCCCGTTCTGCTATGTCTACGAGTAAAAATTCAGACCTCATAGATCTCATTATATTTGGGTTTCAAGAATTTGATAACAGTACATTATAGATCTGAATCTCCTCAGTGGGATAAAATTTCACTCCATAAGTTTGTTGGAAGCTCACATCAAGAATTTAAGAATGTGCATGTTGAGTTTCATTGAGCCTGGATCATTGTCTGTATTCCTAATAGTCTCAGTGGGCGTTTGAAGCTACTGTCATTTTACTCCTTCCTCTTCCTGTTTTCCTCACAACAACCACCCTGTGAAGTAGGTTGGGCTGAGAGAAAGTGACTGGCCCAAAGTCACCTAGCCAGCTTTCATGCTTAAGGTAGAACAAGAATTTAGTGTCTCCTGGTTTCTAGCCTGGTGCCTTAGCCATTAGACCAAACTGGTTCCTTCAATTTAGGAACTACCACGTCCCTGTAATTTGGCCTCAACCATTCACTTTTTCTATGAAATTGGAAAAAGAATACTGGGGTAAAATCAAATATATTATCTATGATAAAATAGAATTTCAAATAAATTAAACAATATTTATGAAAATTCTAATATGCAGATAAATTTATAAGCTCCAGGGCTGGACAAAGTTCAGCCTTCTATGTGTTGCTGGACTACAACTCTCATCTTCCTTTATCACTAGCCATGCTATCTAGGGCTGATTGTGAATGTACCAAAGTCTGGAAAGCCATGCATTACTCATTTACTAAATAACCGAATGCAAGCAGAACGTATCAACAAAGAGAGAAAGAGACACAGGGTATTTATTTACTAAAGGGAATCTGCCAGTCTATAGCTTTTAGAGGGTATATGTTAATGGTTTAATGATAAAAAAATAATATCTTCAGAGCAGGCACTTCATTCACCAGAAAGGAAGATCACATTAAAACCGCCAATTGTAAATAGCATAGGTTCATGTTCTTTGACTTAGTAGTTCCAGTGAAGTCTTCTCCCCTGATTCCATGAAGTGTTGGAAAGAATCGTCCATGAATTGTGAAGTCCTAGAATATTGACCTGATGCTTTCTTGAGATCTTTCAAGTTTTAATGTCTTCTTCACTACTTGTATAAAATTGACTCAGTAAGAAGGGCAAAATGCGGCTTTAGCTATTGGTTCCTTGACTAATCTCCAACAAATTTCCTAGAATTGTGGGATGGCAAAAACATGAATGTTCAAATTATTGGAGCCACAACCTTTATAAAATCATATTCTAAAATATTCTAAAATATATATACTGTAAAACCTATGTTTGTGTCAGTGCTGTAATTCATAAGATATTAAAATTGTTTAAAATATGTAAAAGATCAAGAAATTTAGATTATATTCCTATGGAATGCCTTGCTCAGAAGCTATATTTCTGCTTTGAGGGGTCCTTGGTACTCTCTGAACTTGGTTGTTTTCTTGCAGATGTTTCATTACCCAAACTAGGTAACATCATTTATTCATTTATGCTTTGTGACAGCCTTCCAAAGTTTTAAGAAGAGAAACAAGTTATTTCTTCCATTATTTTACTGACTGGAAATATAGTTTGGCTTAAGGAGAAGTTTAAGTAACAGAAGAAACTTATAAAAATGGTATAGTCTCTTCTAGAAGAATTCAGACAGTATACTCTTCTCTGTTAGATGTTCAACAAAACATCTTTTATTGTGTTTGGTAGGTCTATTTGATGGTTGAGTATTTTGAGTGAGTATAATAGGGCAATGGACGAGTTTTAGTCTTCATTCTGTGAAATAGTAAAAAAAAGAAGAAACACTTCAGATAATGGATGGGTTTTCTGGCAACAGTATCCTGAAAAGACAAAATAAATGTTAAATATATTCAGCTCTGGATAAAAGCATTTTTCTCCTGTTTACCTTCTTTGATCCAGTGTAGGAGTTCATAACAAAAGCATTGAAAGTACTGGTGTTGCAGCCATGCCTTTAGTATTGGTTGTGGAAGTGCCTGATGAAGTTAAATAAAGCCACATAACCTCTTTGTATGTGCCAAATATTCCCTGCTTAGGAAAAGATGAAAGAGATCAAAATGCCAAGACTTTTCTTTTCCTTTTTTAAAAAATAAAATGGAAAATTCCAAAAATACAAAACTGATTTACGATTATTATCTGATGGGGGTTTTTTTTTGCTCAGTTGATCTGAAAATTTAGCACATGATAAAAAATTGGACATGGAATAAATAGGTGGGGTATTTTCTGTTTCTTATGAATACCTGGCATTAAAAGGAGAGGTCTGTTAAGGCAAGTAATTAAATTAACCCAGATAATCATATACAGTGGGGCTCTGACAGCATTTTAAAAAATATACTCCTGTAGTTTTAATTCAAAATAAAATATGTATTTCATGATCAGAAACCTAATCAGAAACCTCCAGTTTTGCATTTGGAGTACTAATGGTCAGTAACATATCCATGACATAAATTGCACAACAATTAAAACTGGGCAAGAATTTTGCTGAAGCTAAATGCTTTCCTCTGTGATTTCATTACTACATTTCACTGTGACCCCTATTAACAAAACCACCACCATCACACCACAACTTTTTCTTCAGAACAATTCTGCAAAGTAATCTCTTTTAAGTTTCAACCAATTTTCTTCATGGCTAAGTGAGGATTTCTCAGTTATCCAAATCTGAAGTTCTAACTATTGCACTACGATGTTTTTTCTTACCTGTGTCACCTATACAAAAGGTTTCTCATTCCTTTCTTTCCCTATGTCAGAATAATCATTTGGGGTTCCAGCTTGAGCTGGGACTGTGCAAGAATAAATAAAAGTGAAACCCAGACAGCTGTGAAGATAGAAGAAATATTTATTTCTAAAAGCAAAACTGTTTGCCTTTAGGATCAGGCTGCAAAGAAATGGGGTATAGCAGCAGATTTTTATAGGGGAGCTTGTCTGGGGTGTGGAGGTGTCTGCATGCTAATGGGGTACAGCAGCAGATTTTTATAGGGGAGCTTGTCTGGGGTGTGGAGGTGTCTGCATGCTAATTCTAGGGTGACACTTGAATGGTGTATGTGTATGTGTGTGTGTGTGTGTGTGTGTGTGTGTGTGTGTGTGTTGTGTAGGTATGATTACTCTTGTGAACATGCAGTTCTTCTGGGAGACCTAATTTAATTAACTCTGTGTTTGGAGATCTTATCCTTTGATATATAGATTAGGTCTGAGTAACTTATTTGGGGGTTTGAGAAAATTTACTCATTTTAGTTGATTAACTTTGTTTCAGCTTGACTGTCAATTATCTAATGGAGGCACTGATTCTCAGATCACTGCAGATTCTGTAAATATTTTAAGGGAAGATGGAAACAGTATAAAGAATAAAATATATTTGGCTATAAAACTTCTCACACCTGCCTGACAATTTTTGAAAGATTTTCATTTATTTTCTGACCTCTTGTCTCCTTTGTTAATAGAAATTAATTTCATGGATATGAGGATTAAAGTAATGTTTGTCAAATGTTAACAAAGAGTAAAAGCAGCTGCGCTGGATCTTGCTTTTACACCTGTGGATAGAAAGGCTCATTCTTTACATCAAACACTTGTGATCTTGGGAGAATTTGCGCTGGTGGGATACAGAAAGAAAAGGCAGGTTTGCTGATTCTCCTTTTCACCCTTCTGAAAAATAGTTTAGCTTTTGTCATTTTATGAACTATTATAACCCTTGTGAATTGTGTTAGGATTGGTCCTATTAAAATTTTATCTTGTACTTTTTTTCTTTCAGTTCTTATTCAATTAGATTAGAGAATTTTTTCTTTTAAAATGTCTGTCAAAGGAAAAAGAATTTTAATGAAATTTTCATGGTTGGCTTTTTTGCATTCAAAAAAGTAATGAATAGAGATGGGACAGAAACTGCTTTTTTAAAAACATCTAAGCACCATATGATAAATCTAATATGGTTACATATTTAGTATTTTTTTGCCTTTCTGTTTTTTTCTTTCTGCTTCTGTAAATTAAAATTTACAGTGAAGCAACAAGTGTCTCTGAAGACATGACTGTTGAGGAATATTCTTAGGAAAGTTGCTTAATCCAAGGACTATCATTATCAGCCAGAGCAGGCTACCATTTATTCTTATATCTAAAGACAAGGAACCATTGCAGTAGAGATAAACTATCCATTAGTTTCCCATTATGTCTTACAGACTATTTTACACTATTGCATTTCCAAAGGCTTTATGATACTCATTTCACACTGGTCTTGCTCAATCTGGTAGTTTCCCCTATGTTCTGAGCTCTAGCTACAAGTAATGTTTGGTGGAACTTTGCTGGCTGGGAATTTAGAGAGATAATATCTAACACATTTAATGGGTACCATTAAGAAAAACATGCTCTCCGCGTGCCCATTCTCATGGCCTGTTATGAAGATGGACCTTTTCCTACTAAGGAATAAACTTTTAGCATTTTCTTATGACAGATATGCATAAACATAGGGGAAAGCTTTCACTTGTTTTTGTTTTAAAAATGGATTTTTCATGGACATCTACTCCAAATGAGGACATTATGTGGTTTTTAACAAAATTGTGAAATCTCTAAACCATTAATAAAATATACTTTATTTATGAGCAATGAACAAACTGTTGTGAAAGAAGGCCAATGTTACCAGCTTGAACTTTTGCTAGTCTTCACTGCCTGGAGCCCTACCTCCCTATTCCTGGTGGGTGGCTGTCCTGTGACGAGACACATGTTTCCCTCTAGTGTTTTTCCCAGTTTCCACTCATGGAATTTGCAGATCAAGTGTCCCATTTCAATTCTTGGACCTTTCTCTTCTTTTGTTGGCTTAAGGAATAATCATTCCTTTATGTCTAAATGACCTAGATTTGCAAAGCAATCTTAAGTATAAAGTAATAGTATAAAGTAATACTCAGAAATCAATACAATAATACAACATTTCCTATAGACGCAAAGAACAGGAACCAATCGAAGGGCACTCCGAAAATTTTTCCTTTCCTTTTTTCTTGTAAATAGCAACAACTTCATTAGGGCTACAGTTACTGGTATAAAATGATTGCACTTGAATTCCATGACAGCTTTTGCAGGGCAAAAACATAGATGAAGATGCTATTGGTCTTGACTTCCAGTTTTGCGCTCGTACGCATGGCCGTGCGAGAGCGGACCTCCGCTCCCCACGGCTAGTTTCGTCCTGCCAGGGGGACCCTAGATGGGTCTGAAGTCTCTCTGAAGACATGACCGTGAAGGAGGGCTGCCCCATTGATCACGGAGTGATGGTAATCACTTTGTTTGATCTGGGGGAAGCCCTCCTAACCCGACACGAGAAAGGCTAGCGTGAGATCAGCGTCTAGCCCAAGGTACTTGCAGCAGAAGTCCCAGAGCATGAACCTGAACATCAGTGAATAGCGTGCTTGGAATTGGTGAGAGTACTGATCTTCTTTCTTCTATCTACTAATTGAATCCTTGAAAAAGATCCCCAAAGCAAGAAAACCTCTGGAAGTGAAGGGAGGGGACTATATCCCCATTCCCTTACAGATGGAAGCGGCGAATTAATATTAAGGAGGAAAGACATATACTAAAATTTGATTTAAAATATTACAGTCTGGATAAATCTAGGAACTAAAAAACTGTCAAGATTATACCCTAAAGAGTTTTTGATGGAATTATAAAAATATATAACAAAAATAACTTTTTGATGGAAAAAAAACCTGAAAAAAGAAATAACTGCTGACATCTAGTGGAGAATCAGATAATAGAATACTAACAATAAGGACTCAGAAATTGGCAGAATGCCTAGAAACAAAGAAAAGGCTGTCCCTTTGAATTGCAAATAACATTGAAGACAGATGGGAACAAAGGAAGAGTCAGCTATAAGATTAAAAAGTGTCTGAAAAAAACAACAACACCTGGATTGTTGCTTAAATCTAAGAACTGTTTATGGAAAAGAAAAACCTTGGCTTTTGGTTAATCTTTTAGAGGAGAATCTACAGGAAGGATTTAAAGTGCTTAACACACTGAACTGTAATTTTGACTGACTGATAAATTGAATTTTGAATTAAAACATTGATGAAAGATTATTTGAAGGGGAGAGACAACATGGATATCACATATGTATCAAAAAATGACAGGACACCACATTCAATATTTTCTCCTGAAAAACTTAGCCTGGAAAATCAAGGGCCTCCAGAAGCAATATGCCAAGGCAAGATAAATACTTTCCAGGAGGAAATATATGTAATGTTAGGACAAATACAAATGATAATAGATTCAAACCATGAGGAAATTCGAAACAACTTTGATGATTTAAATAAGCATATTTCCAATCTAAATCTACAATTAAAAAACACCCAGGAAATAACAATGAATGAACAAATAAATCAGATAACAGACTACAAATTAGAAGAGTATGATCAAATTGATGAAATAACAAATGAAAAGAATTACAATTTAACACAAAAAGGAAAAAATCTACAAGATTCTGATACAACAAGAAAAATGGAATGGACTATAGAATTACCAGGAGAACCATCAAAGTTTGGGAGACAGAAAGTATTCATCTTACTTACTTCATCTTTTGTATTCCCAACAACATTTGTAAAAAATACAGGAACTGCTGGGTAAGCAGATTACATCAACGTGGAAAATTACTCGGCAAAAGAAGAAGACCAGAGACAGATACAAGAGATTTTACTCGCCCTACCAGATGGACGATTACGTGAATAAACATTTGTTTGAATATGGATAAAAGAATAGAAAATTTTGAACATAAAGGGGCCTTATAAAAAGAAGGATAAGAGATTTAAGTAATATAGTAAGTTCTATAATATATGAAATGTAAAAATAGCAGGTTGATGTAACTTTTATTAATATAAGTGAAATATAAACTGATTAAAAAGGATGTTACATCTAGATACTATAAGATAGATAAAAATATAGTATTTTTATAATGCATGACATAAAATATTGAGATGATGTACCTAAATGGGAAAATTTGGACAGTTAGATGACTAACATATGAAGAAATTATGAAGAACATATGAAGAAATTATGATAAGAATTGGATTGAATATAAGGGAAATTAAGCGTAAACAAAAAATATGAAAATAGGGTGCATGCTGAACTAATGAGATGATGGTTATAAGAATAATATAAGTTGAAAAAAATGTTATATAGAGAGATTATTATTATTTGTATAAATATAAAAAATGCCTATATCTAATCATTTATATATTGAAAATATTAAGAATTATATTTTGGTTAAGGTTGAAGAAGGAGAATATAAATGGAAGAAGGGAAGATCAAAGAAATACATCATTAATTAATATATTAATTATGGAATTATCAAATTTAATCATTATCGATTGTTAATTAATTATTATTGTCCTTTTTTCTTGTTAAAATATAAACCAAGACAACACGCTATACACCAGGCACTGGAGATTGTTATAGTTAAAAACCAATAAAATATTTATATATATAAAAAAGATGCTATTGGTCTTTAAAGAGCAATTGGCTTCACATAATGCTCACTGAGGGTAGCATGGATTGTTTTATCTGTTTGTACTTCCTCATTCATCTCTACCTTTTTTAGGTAAGAGAACACCTAACCACTCTAGACAAATTGAAATCACCAGGAGCAAATGGATTATATCCCAAGGTTCTGAAGGAATTGGCAGATATAATCTCAGAACCACTGATACATATCTTTCAAACATCCTTGAGCCCTGGGGAACTATTAGATGACTGGAAAAGGATAGTTCCCATCTTCAAAAAAGGGAAAAAAAATGGATCCAGGAAATTACAGATCTATCAGCCTGACATCAATATCTGGAAAGATTCTGGAAAAGATAATCAAGCAAAGAATCTGTGAACATCTAGAAGCAAACAAAGTCATAACCAGAAGCCAACAGGGGCTTGTCAAAAACAGATCATGCCAGACATGATCTTATTGCATTCTTTGGCAAAGTGACAAAATCAAAGGACCAGCTGTGGATATAATTTACTTGGACTTCAGTAAGGTATTTGATAAAGTAGACCACAACCTATTATTTGATAAGACAGAAAAATGTGGGTTAAACAGCATCACCACCAGATGGGTTCATAACTGGCTGATCAACTGTACTCAACGTGTAGTCCTTAATGGAACTGCATCTACTTGGAGGAAAGTATGCAGTGGGATACCCCAAGGCTCTGTCTTAGGCCCAGTACTCTTCAATATCTTCATCAATGATTTAGATGAGGGAATGGAAGGGGAACTCATCAGATTTGCAGACAACACCAAGCTGGCAGGAATAGCCGACACTCTAGAAGATAGGCTGGGATCCAACAGTTCGCACCACTTTGGCAGAACTGGTAGCTATTTTTTTGTTGCTCAGGCCCAGAATGGACTTCCGGAAGCGGCATCCACACAGAGAACCGGTTGTTCACATATTTGAATCCCACCACTGGATTGCCACAAAGAAGAGGGGGGGTCAACCTATTCTTCAAAGTACCTAAAGGCAGAATAAGAAGCAATGGATGGAAACTAATCAAGGAGAGAAGCAACCTAGAACTAATAAGGATAAATTTCCTGACAGTTAGAACAATTGATGAGTGGAATGACTTGCCTCCAGAAATTGTGGATTCTCTTTTTAAGAAGAGATTGGACAACTATTTGCCTGAAATGGTATACCAGGCAGGTTTCCTGTTTGAGCAGAGGGTTGGACTAGAAGACCTCCAAGGTCCCCCCCCAACTCTGTTATTCTGTTATTCAGAAAGAGTAACAGAGAAAAACATTTTTATACAGTACCTTGGCTAAGATTAAATGGCACCAGATTTCTTTTTCTTTTTTGTTGAAAAAAATTCTCTACTAGACATTTAATCTAATTCTAAGGAACAAAGAAGATTGGAACCATCAAACTTCATATTACTATATAGCTGCACTTTAAATATAGATTTTTCTGCTGATAATTTTGTTGCACATTCCATTGTTCCCTTGTTATTGGACCTTCAGGACTTTATTACTTACGTGTCCAACATCTGACACAACCAGCCTGAAATGCATCTGATCTCAATGAATGGCATGAACTGAGGGAAAAAATATCAGTATATTTAAAGAGAAAATGAAATACCATATTAATTTCTCTGAAAAGCAATTGATTGATGACAGATGTTATTTTTTCACTTTAATTCTTTCTGATTCATTTCCTAATAAAAATACTGATAGTTGTCAAAGTATTTTAAATCATCCAAAATATTAATTTAAGCAACATTCTTCTCTTCTGTGCCAAATTTGCAGAGACATCAACATAAACTACCTATATCATAAAACCTACAATTAAATCCCTGAGAGGGTTTATACACTAACAGCCAATTAATTTGTGACCTTTCATTTACAACTAGGCAAAATCTTGTTTAACTGCAATTATGCCACTGAAAAACAAGATTGAGCCAGATGAATATTTGGGTGGGCTAAGATAAAGTATCAGTGGTGATTAACCATTTATATAAATTATGACATATTAAAACCAAATTTGTACTCATTTTTCATCCATGGTTCTTTTTAAAACCTAATAAGGCTTACAACTATTGTTTTTCAGGGCAAGGTTAAATTAAGCATCCAGATTTAGCAATCAGCTCAAGAAATTAGTGATAAATGCAGTAAGGCCATTTACAGTAAACCACTTCTGTGCTTAGTGTAGCATCTGCTAGAATGGCTATCAATAACTTTAAGTTGTTGCTTGAAGATTTTCAACAAAGAACTTACCACTTCATGTGAAATCCTGTTTCATAGGCTGGCAGCTTGTACAATTTGCAAGTTCTTTGTGATATCCAGCCTGAACATACTTCCTCATAGTTTTAACAATTTCTAGACTTGTTCTTTAGTGCAACAGAGAAATCCATTCCCTCTTCAGATATTTCAAGGTAGCTATTTTATCTCCCCCTCTAGACTAAGCATATCCAGATCCTTTAACTTCATAAGGCTTTATAAGACCCTTCACTACCTTGATTGTCCTCCTCTGAACAACATGATAAAAAGTAAATAAATGCTTCAGAAGTTTGTTGTCTTCTAGGATTAATTTCAGGAACTATTGATTGCCAGGCTTATTGTGAAAAACTAGGCTTTTCACAAAATATATTTATAGAAAATTGAATCTCCTGCCCTTCCAGTAATTGTGTATCATATAGCTTGAAATCAGGAGCTGAAAACAATCTTAAAATTCAGTTACATTTCTACATCACTATCTAGAAGCAATAAATAAGATTATTGATAAAACAAAATGAACAGTAAAAAGGGGCAAATAATATCTTGGATAACAACTGAATAAAAACCAGTATCGTGCAGGAAAAAAAAATCCAATGTATTTTATTTTTTCTACCACATCTAATTCAATTTAAAGATGGGGAATTGATTTTCAAACTTTCTTTCAAAAAAGAAAAATTCTATGAATATTTTTCCACTCATTAACTCCATTCAACAAATATACAGTATAACATGTTGGATATATGCATGTATATTGATTGTTTATATGAGAGAAGTTCACGAGGCATCAGATCTTGTACTAAATTCAACAAGTAGATGATAAATGTGGTATAAAGTAAAATATGCTTCTGAAATTCCTTATTTCATGAAAAATGGTTCATATAATCATTCAAAATTTATTGAAATTGTACATAGTAAAAATAATATTCTTTGCTATAACTTCTTCCAGAACTTTCCATTTTTAAAAATATTATCACCTTAGATCAGGAGTCCCGAAACCCCTGGTCCATGGACTGGCACCGGTCCACAGCATGCCAGAAACTGGTCTGTGCAAACAAGCAAAGCCCCATCCACTGGATGCAGGCAGTACATGAACCCCCCCCCCTCTGGTCCGTGGAAAATCTCTCTTCATTGAACTGGTCCCTGGTGCCCAAAAGGGGACCTCTGCCTTAGATATTAATATTAATTCCAAGTAGTAATTTGGAAATTTTACATTGTGTAAACTAGTGAGATCATCAGGCTGATTATAATGGATAGTAAGGTGGTTTAATAATATACCAATTCAACACAATCTGGTTCCTCTGTTTTTCTAGCTATCTGTCGACAAAATGAGTTACTGTGATTGTGGGGTTTTTTTTAATTGTCCAGAAGAAAACCAGGATTGTGGAGTACTTAAGATAATGATCTAGGACTGAGGAAAACCAAGTTCAGTCCCAGAAGCTCTGTAAGGGACTTTGAAGCAGTCACACTCTTTTCTCCAACCTATCTTGTACATCTGTTGTCGTGGGGAAAATTGGAAAATGGAGTGATACATATAGTTGGAGAAAAAGCAGAATATAAATGCAACAAATAAATGAATAGTAAACATTTGTTCTGAATATCGATTAGAGGGCTGGAGGCTAAAACATATAAGGAACGGTTGCTGGAATTGGGTATGTCTAGTTTAACGAAGAGAAGGACGAGGGGGGACATGATAGCAGTGTTCCAATATCTCAGGGGCTGCCACAAAGAAGAGGGAGTCAAGCTATTCTCCAAAGCGCCGGAAGGCAGGACAAGAAGCAACGGGTGGAAACTAATCAAGGAGAGAAGCAACCTAGAAATAAGAAGAAACTTCCTGACAGTTAGAACAATTAACCAGTGGAACAACCTGCCTCCAGAAGCAGTGAATGCTCCAACACTGGAAGTGTTTAAGAAGAGACTGGACAGCCATTTGTCTGAAATGGTATAGGGTTTCCTGCCTGAGCAGGGGGTTGGACTAGATGACCTCCAAGGTCCCTTCCAACTTTATTATTATTATTATTATTATTATTATTATTATTATTATTATTATTGATAATATAACTGATTCATCATTAAAGATTTCAGGCAGATTGAAATAGGACTCTAACATATTGAAATTGATCATCTGGACTCACACTCTTTCTAATCCTTTCCCACCTCCCCATTTCATCTTTGGAGATGAATCTGCCAGAACAGGAGATTCTTAACAACAGTGACCTGGAGCACAGAGAACTAGGGGAAATGTTTGGCAAAATAGAATACTTTATTGGCCAGGTCTGATTGGACACACAAGGAATCTGTCTCTGGTGCCTAAGCTCTCAGTGTACAAACAAACAAGGTAATATAGTGTACATACAAACATTTAAACGCACAAACAGCATGTACCTACAAATCACAAGTGTACACACAAACAAGGTAATATAATCATAAGATACCAATAGGAGAAGGTAGTAGAAAAGATGAGAAGGATAATAATACAGCCATACTACATGGGTAAATATCCTTAGACATAAGACAGTACAGTAGTGTTCAGCAGAGTGATGGTATGACAGAAAAAAACTGTTTATGTGTCTAGTTGTTTTGGTATGTAATGCCCTATAATGGCATCCTGAGATAAGGAGTTGAAACAGTTTATGTCCGGATGTGAGGGGTCAATAGATGTTTTCTCAGCTCTCTTTCTGGCTCATGCAATATACAGGTCCTCAATGGAAGGCAGGCTGGTTCAAATAGTTTTTTCTGCAATCCTAACTACTCACTGAAGTCTGCAACTGTCCTGTTTGTTCTGTACCAAACCAGACAGTTATAGAAGTACAAATGACAGACTCAATAATTCCTCAATAATTCCTCTGTATTAACAGCTCCTGGGGCAGTCTGAATTTTCTGAATTGATGCAGGAAGAACATTCTTTGTTGTGCCTTTTTAATGATGGTTCTAATGTTAGGTGCATCAATTAATGTTAAATGCATCAACTAATACTGTATGTTAAAGGGTCGTCTGTGTGCTATTTTATGGGAAATTCCATTTTCTTGTCAATGTTCTTTGTGTTAATAAAAATATTGGTACAATATCGTACAACAGATATACTAATGAATAAACTAATATTTGTATGTTAGGCTGCAGTAAGGAAGAGTTGATTAGCCATTCACTAGTATGCCAAGAATCCTAGAATCATGTCATATTTTGGTTTTTCTCCAAATGTGCCAAGAACCTTTCAATTACTCTCTCTTAGCTTACATCATACTAGATCTCAAGTAGGAAAAATAAATTTCACTATAGATTTCTTTTGTTAATAAACAGCACAGTGATTACAGTGTGTTTTACAGATTGCAGGTGAAAGCTAAAAGAAATGAGAAGGTTTGGGGATAAACAACAGGGAAGGTCTTTGTTTGCCAGGTTCCCAGTGGCCTCTGGCTGTCCCATGTTGGAAACTGAACACTTGCCAAGCTGAATTATGGTTTAAATTGACAAAGTAGTTCTCATGTCATGTATAAATAATGAAATGGCCTGATGTAAAGATGTGTATGTGGGCAGGTGGAATTGTCTTGCATCATGTTAGGAGTATAAATAAGCAATATCATACTGATCAAAAACCTCACACAGAGGTATTACAGACAAAGAAGGCTATCTTGCAGTCACCAACCAAGCTAGCAATTTGCCCCTGTAAAGCAAAAGTCTGATCATGGGGAAAGATAAATGGCTAACTTGGAATGCTTGTCTTGACCTGCAGAGACTTGGCAACATTTCAGTGTTGGCTCATGATCAGATTCCTGGTGCATTTCAGGCATCCGTAGTTTTCTCTAGACAGGGTGATCCAAGTTTGGATGAACATAATTGGATATAGGCATTTGATAGTGTGTGGATAGTGTAAATTGACAGGCTGAAAATGATCCGTATGGCAAACCTTTTGCAGTTAGCAGTGATGACAGCCACCGTCTTTATGTTTGTACTTGCTTATGCAACCTCTTGTCAGTTCCCCCAATTTTTCTTCCAATTTGTGCTTAGCTAAAATAAAAGGATTGTTGATTCAAATGTTGAGAGAGAGAGAGAGAGAGAGAGAGAGAGAGAGAGAGAGAGAGAGAGAGAGAGAGAGAGGGAGGGAGGGAGGGAGGGAGAGATTGAACAGCTGATTAATCCAGCATCTTGTTCAGTACTCCAGGGCTAAGATTTGAACAGACAATCCTTATGAGCCAAGTTTCATTGACCACATGGCAACACTGAGGTCCATCCCACTGAGAAGGAAATCTGCTTTGGTTATACCTTTAAGACAATTAAACAACAACATCTTGGTTACAAGAATTGTTCCCAAATTATTATCCACTCATAATAACTTTTGGAAAACTATAACTGCATTTGGAAGCATCTGCTATTATCTATCAAACCATTCTCATGAAATAAATACTTAAGAAAGCAGAAAGGAGAAAGAGAGAGAGTGTGTGTGTGTATGTTCTATTTCTACTGTATGTTTTATTATTGATTCATAAAACCCTAACAACATGGAACCAGGCTATCTAATATATCATCTTTCCCTTCTGGGGTACTATAAATGCTGAATTATCAACTTGCAATTAATTTGTTTCAGATTTTATATTAATCTATTAGAAATTAAAATGATACATAAAGTGAGTAGGGATAAGAACAAAGTTATTTAGTTCATATTTTAATTCAGGACTAATTATATTAGTAGGTGGGCAAGATCAAGGAGCAAGGAGTGTAAATCCTTCTATTCCCCACCATCTAGACAGAGCTGAGGAAGCTTCTTGGATGAGAAGCAAAATGTCTTCAAAGAAAAATAAAAAAGTCCAATTGCCTCCTGAAAAAGCACCTTTGGGACAACCATGACCTGGATGACCGAGAGTCTCCATAGACAGTGGGCAAGATCAGTTTTCTTTTCGATCACACACTTTTTCATAAATTGCATGTAAATATACAGTAAATCATGGAACTATACTTACAAACATGCATCTATTGAATCTATACTAAATATTGTGATGAGGAGAAAGACTGTTGCATAAAATAGGTGTTACTGGTGAAAGATGAGTATGGAGCATGAATATATGCAAGTTTTCTATTGCAGAATGGTAGAAAATGAATAAATTAAGACAAGTGAAACTGACAGGTACTGGGATCAAGTAGAGTAGGGTAGTTGCTAAAATATGAGCAGAAGTCAAAATGTCAATGGTTCAAATTAAATACCAGTCCTGAACTGATTAGATGGTCACAGGTCTCTCTGCTTCTGATATGTCAGGATAACAATATTGGCCTTCTTTAGAAGCTAGTACTGGGTTTATTGAAAGAAGACAGGCTGTGTTCTAAATTTTCAGTCATTTCCAAGTGAAATGTTTCACCAGCACCATTGCTATTCAACAATTTTATCAATGCCTTGGATGGGGAGTTGAGGAGACATTCATAAACTTGGCAGATGACACAGAGCTAGAAAGGACAGAAGCGAGCGAGCGAGAGAGAGGAGCAACCCTCTGCTCTTCTCTGCCCCTTTGAGCAGTGGTCTGAAGTGAACAGGCTAAAACCTAACAGAGAGAAATGTAAGCTGTTCATCTGGTTAGCAAAAATGCAAGGCACGAAGATAGGAAGGGGATAGCATATGCAGAAAGGATTTGAGTGTTGCTGTTGCTCACAAATTGAACCAGCAGTGCAATGCAGCTGCTAAAACAGCAAATGCTATTAATGATGCATTAACAGGAGCATAAAGTCTAGATCTCAAGAAATATTTGTTCAACTCTGCCCTGATTTGTTGAGACCCTACTTGGAGGGAGTACAGTGTCTAGTTTTGGGCACTACACTTCAAATAGGACAGTGAAATTGGACCAAATTCATGGAGACCTACCAGTATGGAATTGAAGATCAGAAATCATTTTTTTAAGTATACATTTAGTAGTTCTTTGCCCACTATAAAGTTACATAAAAGTATCTCTTCTTCCCATAACCCATCCCCTTTTCACATGCAAATTTTCCACTTTAGCGGTCATCTGTGTCTTATAATCCACAATTTTGTTTTTATTTTCCAGCATTACAACCATTTTTTATATTACTGTTACTGTATGTATTACTGTTACTGTATGTAGTGCTTATGTTTATATGTTGTTAATCTCAGTGGGCACTAATGGCACTAGTTAACTTAGTAACCCTGGAACATCAGCTTTCAATCTCAACTTTGATAGTGCTGGGGGGAAAAATATATCCTAGCTGAAGGAAGGGAAGAGAATGGAAATTACAGGCAAAGCAACAAGAGATTAAGGTGACAAAATTCAGTGACAAGTACTTGGGTTTATTGCTGTTGCGGTAAAGACTAAAAGTCTGAGATACAAAGCTGACACCTTAAAGCCTCCTATGTTAAGCTACACAGCCATAAATTCTCTGCAATAATGCAGTATCTGTTTAAGGTTAATAATATCTCACTGATTAAACAGCAAGGCTCTGGTTTAGACACTGATTAATAGCCAAGCCATAAATACTACACCCTAAAATGACTGGATAAGTTCAGTTCAGAAATCCCAGCACTATGTAGAGCTGCAAAAAGTGGCAGCTATGAAAGCTAAGGAATTTTTAGAAGAGTGGAGGTTGGGGAGGAACCCTCACCTCCAAACATAGAAAACATCTGTGTATCTTTTTCTGTTCAGGCTTATTTTTCCAATGCTTCACATACCACAAATATTTCAAAACGACTCCTCTATTAGGATAGAGGGCAAGAAAAGGGAAAACGCATGGTACATTTTATTAAAAGAATTCTCGTTATTGCCTTAACAAATTTGATCAAACAATTTTTCCTTTCCTTTCATTTTCTCTCTCTCCCCAACCTCTCCTTTTGCACTTTTAAACAAACTTTTGTCATACTGGTGGATAGGATCTTCTTACGTTATGGGTTCTGATTATTTTTCAAATACTTTCTATATCTGTTTATTTCACTCCATCCCTCTTGGCTTGTTCATTTCTAATTTATTGTCATTTCATTTACAAGGATGCAACCATTGGATGAGCTTTGTCATACAAATCAAAGTAACCTAATCTGGAGGAGGTAGTTGTAGGAGGAAAACTGTGTTAGTTTATGGTATCCAAAAATCAGGAGGAGTCTGGGAATACCTTTTTCAGAATAACACATTTTATTAAAAAGCAACACTCCCAGACTCCTTCTGATACAATATCTATAAATCAACTAAGTAGTAGAAGAAGCATATATACTGGGTGAAAGTGACCATGTAATACTTAATTTTAAAGGAAATTGAGTGTTGTCAAATGTATACTGTGGACATCAAAAGGTCGATTTGACTAAGATCAGTGCTAAGTAGGACTCTATGTCAGGAGACGCTAATGAGAAAAAGAGCTAAAGATAGGTTGTCATTCTTAAAGAAGGAGATACTAAAAATAAAATTAAAAACAATTCTGATGAAGGAAAAAATGAGGAAAGCTGAAGAAATTATGGCTACATAAAAAAAACCCTAATGAAGATCTGAAAACCATAAAAGACAGGAAATGGAAAGAAGGTCAGGTCACAGGTTATAAAGTAAACTCAGTCACCCAGAGCTATAGAGCTGGTGTTAGGAAAGTGAAACCTCTTAATGATTTGAGGTTAATGAAGGATGCTAAGAATTTTTTAAAGGCTTCTTCAGTTAGATTCAAAATAAAAGGAAAAAGAGAGAATCAGCATTGTTCAGTGAAGACAAATGCTAACAGATAACAAAAAACTGGTAGAGGTACTCCTCTTTTTGTTCAATCTTCCCCAACAAAAATTATAGGAAATTGCAAAGGTCAGATTGAAAGGATAGAATTGAAGCTTCAGATTAAGAGAAATATAGCCAAAAAAATCTCTTTCCTTTGAATAAATAATCCTCAAGGTAACAAATAAATTGTATCTCAGAGAACTGAAGAAACTAGGTGATAGTCCTGAAGCCTTATCCTTGGAAATTTCCTATACAGCTTATGACTGAAAAAAAAACCCCAAATATTCTCCCTATCATAAGAATAAAGCTCTATAGGCACCTAAAAACAAAATTAGTATAGCTTTTCCAAAAGAAATGTGCTCTAATCCTATCCCAATAAAACCTTATCTCATTTTTATATTGAGTATATTTCTTATGTGAAAATGCTGTAGACATAATATATCACTACTTTAGTGAAACATTGGGCAAAATACTCTGTGAACATGATGACTAGGAAGCTAGGTAAGTCTAATGGAATGTGTGGATGACCTTGGGGGATGAAGGGAAGAGATGCTGCTTAGGAAGCAACCAGACAAGAGAGGTGATTAATGTCAGCCCTCCCAAATAAACCAGACAGGAAACTCAACTACGTGAGCTAATTCTACTTTATTGTAAAGCTGCATTAAACCAATTTTGCAAGTCTGAAGGTACATGCTTCCCACCACCACTT
>NW_015386635.1:149298-294332 GCF_001527695.2 Protobothrops mucrosquamatus | reverse complement strand
AATATTTTTATGAATGACTTGGATGGTGGAGGGAATCCTTCTTGATTTGGAGAAATTCAGTTTTCAAGTTCTTAGGTTTCACTACATAGGAAGGTCTAAGAGATTCTTTTTTAGTTTTCCACAGTCACACAATAAATGGAAGGCTTTGTAGGAAACCAAAGTGATAGCCCCATATTGAGATCATGACACTTAACATTTCCCATAAGGCATCGGAACAATTGTAGACATCAGAGAATGGGGGTATTAAAACATTAATTCCTTTTGGAACACTGCTCTTACCCACCATTGTTATCATGGATGCCCACTAAGGCAACAGAGCAATGACATAAGAAATCAGATTGCCAAGAAACCTCTTACATAGAAAACTCTCAAAAAACCATTGTTAACTGCCAATAATCCATGTACATGGACATAAATCCCTCCAAATCATTTATTCTTATTACTCCTTTAAATGTGTGGTAATGTACATCTCTTTGAACATATTGTGGATTTTGTTGGCCAGGCTTTTATGATGTAAAAATCTAGTGAGGATTGTGCTTGAAGTTCAATTCATTGGAGAGTGAGTCAACTGAATTTCATTTGCTTCTATTAGGATGAACTATATCATAACTATTACATTCGTATTAATGAGCAATGAATCCATGTATGTACCTTCTCCATTTTTCAGGTGAACATAGTTCACTGTCCATACAAGTTCTAATCATATATCTACACCATCCAGCAATTCAGAAGTCTCAAAATTTTAAGCAGCAGTCATGGTTAGACAACGATAATGCCTGTTCGTTATTTTTAAAAATTACAGATTCAACATCCCAATTTGTTTGACTTTTTTATCAGTTCAGTGAATGATTTCCAGCTCATTTTCCATTACAAAGCCAACAGTGATTATTATTCTATAACAATGGAGAGAAAATTTTGAATGAGACAACATTTGAAAATCTGGCATCTCCAGTGAACTTAATTTCTTTCTAAACATGGGCAGCATTGTGCCATATGCCTTCTGTACACCAATTGACTACCTTTGAATTAATAATGATTTTTCAGTTTCATTTCCTTCTTTGTTTTTCAAATCATAACAGGTGGCCACAGGAAAACACAATGCCATTTCTTCTATGTTGTTTGATTTGTCCAGACTGTGCTTTCATTTTAGCCAGGTGCATTTTCAGCTACAGACATACTAGCAGAGAACAAACATTTGGCCTTTCTCTCATAATAAGATTTCAGTAATTGGTTTTGTGATCTGATGCTCCAATACATCTTTTGCTTTGATGGACATCTTTTCTTTAGAGTACATATTGTCAGGAAATCAACTCTATAGCAAGGTTAACATTATTTTTATTGAGATTGGCTACAATAACAGAGCCTTGCAAAGTTGATTTTGATGTATTTTCTCCTTCTTCTTCTACTTCAGTGAGTAAGGAGGACACTTCCAAATTTTATTTTATTGGAATAGCAGAGAATTCCAAGTAAATTATCAAGCTTTGTAACCTAAATTCATCTAGTCCTGCCTTCAGTGAGAAATTTGAAATCATATATAAGATAAGATAAGATAACCTTTATTGTCATTTTTATACGGTGGGCACAATGGCACACATCAAAAATAAAATTTAGTTGCCCGCTCTCAAAGTGAAACACATACATGACACACACCTAAACATACTATGAACAACATATGTATAGACCCACATCAGGAGGGAGGAAAGTATTTGAAAAAAATAATCAAGATAGAGACCATAACATGATTGAAGTCCTGTTTCTTTTTATTTGTAACATATATGTGACACACATAATAAGCAGCAATATTTTGATTACAGGTCATGGCCACCATCTCAACTTTTTTGATGTCCCCTGCAGATGTTCCCCTTCCTCATTTGGAATCATTACCAATAGAAAGCCAGGCAAATCGGCACATTATGATTCAAATCATTGCCAGCTTAATTTATATGTGAACTTTGAAAAAAATGCTACCAATGTGCATTATAATAATAATAATAATAATAATAATAATAATAATAATAATAATAATAATANAATAGTAAAGTTGGAAGGGACCTTGAAGGTCATCTAGTCCAACCCCCTGCTCAGGCAGGAAACTCTATACCATTTCGGACAAATGGCTGTCCAGTCTCTTCTTAAAAACTTCCAGTGTTGGAGCATTCACCGCTTCTGGAGGCAGGTTGTTCCACTGGTTAATTGTTCTCACTGTCAGGAAGTTTCTCCTTAGTTCTAGGTTGCTTCTCTCCTTGATTAGTTTCCACCCGTTGCTTCTTGTCCTGCCTCCAGGCGCTTTGGAGAATAGCCTGACTCCCTCTTCTTTGTGACAACCCCTGAGATATTGGAACACTGCTATCATGTCCCCTCTCGTCCTTCTCTTCATTAAACTAGACATACCCAATTCCAGCAGCCGTTCCTTATATGCTTTAGCCTCCAGTCCCCTAATCATCTTTGTTGCTCTTCTCTGTACTCTTTCCAAAGTCTCAACATCTTTTTTACATCGCGGTGACCAAAAAAGATCATTTTGTACATGTACATATTGAATTTATTATTGATTACAGTTTTTAATAATCACCACCATCCAAAACAACATTAGGTGGTTTGGAATAAATACAAAACAGGTGTTCTCTCCTCCTGGGTACTGTCTCATGAAGAAATGATGATGAGACCAGTCTTGTGGACCTATGGTCAGATAATATCTTTTAGGCGAATATAATCTCAAGTCAAAAGAAGAATTGGAATTGGAAGCCACTGGGTCACATACTTACAATTTAAGGAAAGATTTCACTTAGACAAAAAAAAAAGCTATGGGTTTGAATCTATAAAAATGAATTTGAAATTGTCATATGTACTAATGAAGATCGTACTAAGATGTATAAAATGATGTTGAAATTGAATCTGGAAAATGAATATGTGAAACAATGTATGATTCAGTGGGCAAGGAACTATGGATACAATATAATCTTGAACAATGAGAAAATATGTGGAGAAATGGTTTAAAATTTACACTGAATTATAATTTGAAAGAAACATTTTATGTAATGATGTGCAATTGGTACCTAATACTTGATAAGTTGTTACAGATGTATGAAGATGTTTCAAATGTATGTGGGAAATGTAATTCAAAAGAAGATAATCATCCATTATCTTATCACAAGTCCATCATCTTTGGTGGACTTGTGATAAGGCAAAAAAATATTGTGGTCAGATCCCTGTTATACTGCAAAAGATCCTTAAAACTAACATAAATTTGAAACCTGTAGCTTTAGTTTTAGGATTTCTGCATGAGGATTTGGAAAAGAGATTTGGAATTTTGATACTGTGCATGTTGACTGCAACGGGAATTCTACATGCACAGAGATGGAAAGATATGTCAGTCCCTACAATAGAAGAATAGATGGAAAAAGTGATGGGCTAGCAGAGATGGCAAAATTTATTGTTTTAATTAGAGAAAAGAATATACACAGGTTTGTTTCTACTTGGAAACTGCTTCTGAGCTTTGTGCTTGAGACAGAAAAAAAATTGACTTTGGTTTTTGCTTATTAAATTTATTTATTGTTATAGAAATGGCTGATATTTTTTAATTTGATAAAGTAAAAAAACGAGGCTGCAATTCCATTTTGTATTTTACTGCACTGAAAAAAGTTGGAAGTCAATGCTTTTTTTCCCTTTTCCCCTATATTTCTCTTTCCCCATTCTTTCCCTTTCCCATTTCCCTTCTATCTTTATTTTCATTTGTATTTTATATTCTGAAAATCCTAATGATGTTTTTAAAAAAGAGAAACACTGTTCTAAAGCAAGCCTGAACTAAATCTTATGACTTGTGCATACTGTTTCTGTAAACCTATTGACTAATAGTTAGGCAGGCAGCAGATGATGGCATTTGTCCTCCAATACATCTAACCAAAACAGGTTTTGGGCAACTTGGAATACATATATTGAAAACACAATGTTTTACAGAGTCACTGGAAGCCAGGTGGCATATATGTTTAATAATAATTTAAAAAGTAATTGTCTTGCCTTTTTACCTATCTCTAGCTAGCTAGCTATTCATTGTTGTTGTTCTAATTCAGTCTGCTGAAAGAGATTTTGCGTTTGCAATTATTTCAGAAGAGAAGATTATTTTAGAGTATAGCATCCTAGCACTTAGCAATGAGGTAGCCAAGATATGTGCTTGAATTATTGTACAAATATCTCTCCAATGGTTTATATCTCCTTGACTTCCCACAACTCAAGGAAAGATTAATTCTCCCATTAGTCTTTCTTAATTAGGCCAGTGCTTCTATTTGTGGCAAGGAAGAGTCCAAGCTTTGAGAATGTGTCAAGAATTTCTCCTTCTTTTAGAGAACTTAGAGAAATCATCTACTTAATTTTGGTATCTACAAATTTGACATAGAATATCTGATGTACTGTATTTATGAAGTGTGAAAGAGAAGAGGATTATGAATGCTTATTTATAATTTTGCTATATATATTGTCCCATCCCTTTACATTTGAAATATTTAACATTTTTTCTTTTTCCATCTATAAACTATTCCACTTGCTGCTTTCTTTTTTGTTCTCAGCGATAAACTGCCATATAACACCATATTTGTTTTCTAATTCATAATTTTCTAATTTCATATTTTTTTTAAAAAAAATCCTTTCAGTTCCATACCACCAAAACAATTACATTAAATTGAAATTGCATAATTTTTGTAGATTCATTCCTGCTTTTGCAGTTATCTTGGCGATACTGAAAATTATCTTAAAATATTAGTTTGTATGTATACAGTACACATACACACTAACACATGTTTACATGAAATAAAAGCTTTCTATCTACGCTAGTAAAATACACAGCTGGCATACTGCACTATTTTTTTCTTGAATGTCTATATGGTCAAAACCAGAAAAGTTTCCAAAATGTCTTTCTTAGATTGCTATGAAGAAATGTGAACAGTAAAAAGTAGCAAGTAAATACCAAATAAACTTATTTGTATTCCCTCTCTTCTAATTATAAAAAAGAGTGTTTCTTTTAGTTGCCATAAATTCCTCATAAAAAGGGACTACCAATTCTACACAGACATTTCAGATTTCTCATATAATTCAGATATTTCTGAAACTTGAAAAATATTTTAGCTTATTTGAATCAGTTCCCAGTTACACCTGGTCATGCCCAGTAATATTATAGGAGTGTAACAAGATCCATTCCCAATAAGCTTCCATATTTTTTCCCCATCTACTGCTTATTTTTTGTCGGCCTTCTATTCAAATTCTTCCACAGCATTTACCTAATCCAGTGGCAGCAATACAGGTAGTTTCTTTTTCCTTGAAGACACTTCACTTTTTTCAGAACTGAAGAAGCTTCTTGGATGAAAAGCAAAATGTCTTCAAGGAAAAACTAACTTGGGTTGCCTTTTGAAAAAGCACCTTTGGGACAATCGTGATCTGGGTGACACAAATACAGGTAATCCTGGACTTTCAACCATTCATTCAGTGCCCATTCAGAGTTATGATGGCGCTGAACAAAGAAACTTGTTCTTCATGCTTGAAATTACAGTTGCTGCAGCACACCATGGTCACATGATCGAAATCCTCCTATGTCCCCCTGCCACTCTGCCCTTTACTGCCTTATCTCTTCCACTGTCTCCAATGCTCCTCCTGCTGAGGCAGGTTGGGCCATATGGGTCTGGCTAAGCATCTTAAATGAGCTGAAGTGCACCAAAATCCCCATTTTTGCCATATTCCTGGGCCCTAAGAGGCTGGCTTTGCACTGCAAAAAAAAGAAAGAAAAAAAACCCCACCTCCACCCAGGAGCTTTTTGGGAGTAAAAAAATGGTCCTTCCTTTTCCTGTTAGGTTGCTATGGTTGGGTATCAGATACAAGCAAAATGGAGAAATATATTTTGTACTGGAATATAACCTTGGATCTTCAACAAAACCTTTTTTTTTCTTTTTATGAAATATAGTTACAAGTACAATTTTGTAAAAATTCAACAAGCTCCAAGAAGGGGGGGGAGGAGGACCAAGACCTCATATGATTGCCAGATCTAATTATAATTCAGCAATATTCCCTGATAATTTGGGAGTTATTATGCAAGTTGGAAAACTGGTAAGATTTTTTCTATTAAAATACAATTTGTCTGAAATGGTATAGGGCAGGGGTAGGCAACCTCGGCTCTTTTATGACTCATGGACTAAGCTAAGCTGACTCAGGAATTCTGGGAGTTGAAGTCCATGAGTCATAAAAGAGCCGAGGTTGCCTACCCCTGGTATAGGGTTTCCTGCTTGAGCAGGGGGTTGGATTAGAAGAACTCAGAGGTCTCTTCCGACTGTTTTATTCTGTTATTCTGTTAATTTTGAGGTTTTGCAGACATCCTTGAAAGAATGTAGTGGAAGCCATGATAAATAAATTGAGATGTGGACAAGACAGCAGACTATCCCAAAACAATAGGGTCATAGTAGAAAAGGATCAGCATATGAAATGGGAATCAGTGAAGTCAGTTGAGTCTGCCATATGAAGAGGACTTGGAAGCATGGAAATTAGATGAGGATTATCTACTCCCTATTTCCCTAATAAGGCTCCTTCCACATGTGTTCACACTGCAACTCCCTGAATTTCCAGCTGCAGTTCTGGAAGTTGCGATCCCAACATATCTGGAAGAAGACAGTGTACCAAATGCTGACGTTCATGTTATCCAGCTCCTTAAATAAATGACATGGTTGATTCTTTGCTGCTAGGCCTTTTATTGCATGTCTCTGCCTGAATACTGTGCAGTGTGTATTGCATTCATCTTCGCATGAACTTAAGTTTATTTGGGGTCTCTCTTTCTTTAACCCATTTACCTCCCTTGACAGCTGTGGTGGGCTTACAAGTTAAATTTCTCACACTCACTTAGAAGGTAAGAAGACCCTTGATGGAGTTCAAATTGATTCCTTTTCTGGATACTCTCCAAAGCCAGCTTGCCGCTCTTTTTCAGGGCTAGACTGCAGCTGCAAGCAGACTCTAGCCCTGCTTAGAAGTCTCTGAAAATAGTTGTCTTTGTTGTGACTAAGCTATCTGGGGGCCTCCTGCAGCAGTGCCTTTATTTGATTGACTGATGTGCCTGCAAGTTATTTTCAAATCCAGAGCTATTTTGAATTCTGATGTAAGATCTCAGTGGGTAAGGAAAAAGCTACGCAAAGGCCACTCTTTCATTTCATGAGGCCTTTTCATCCAAAACCAGAAGCAAATTGGTTTTATTGTGTAAAGCTGGAATTTTGTTTTCATAAATGCTGACAGCGAAGTTCAGGCAAAGGGCGTCCACCTTGCATATTAAATTACATTTCCTTGAGGCATAACAAGGCAGTTTCATTCTATCCAAAAATGTCGAAGTAAGACCCTTACTTACTTTCTGTTTAGAAAAGCAGTGGGTTCCCCCCCGCCGTGAAATGTGTGTGTGGTTGTGGTTGTGTGGTTTGTGCTTGTATCAATTGCTCAAATCTAATGGAATTTTATATGTTGTAGATTTTAGAAGGAGGTTTATGCAATGGGGTTAAAGATAATGCAGAACTTTCAGTATACTTCAAAATGCCTTTTTTTTTCTTTATAAGTGCTGAACAGCATTGGAAGTTGACTTCTCTATACATTTTTTTTTTCACTTAGTGGCCCTGATGTTCGGAATGCACCTGACAAGATGTTGAGAACATTGGCAGAAATTGTTAAAATCTGGATATTTATACGTGTTAGTAGATAACAACAGGAATAAGAAACTATGCTAGACTACTTGGTTTACACATTCACTGTGTGCTTTCTGCTTGCCAGGAATCAAATAATCACAGTCAGAACTCCTTTTATTAATCCACGAAAAGTACAATATTAACAGAGATGGCCATAGAGAAAATGTATACACCTTTTAAAACAATTTAAAAGAGGAATAGGAAAAATGCCTATCTCAGGAATTCAGCCAGCAGTAATGTTGCCGCAATTTTAGTTTTTCATTAAAAATCTCTTTTTAATAGATATGATTTGAAGTTGTGCAGGATTTGTTTGATTGGTTATTTATTCCACTGTGAAAAAGTTTTTCCTTTTTGATGAGTTTTCCAGAACATTTTGCTTCTTTTATAGAAACATGGCAGAAAAAGATCTAGTGTTCCATCAAGTCAGCCCTGTAAGTTTTTTGTTTGTTTGTTTGTTTAACATTTTATTTATTTTATTTTAATTTTTGTTGGATGATGGGCATGTGTTTATCCCATGCATGTTTAAGTTACTGATGATTGACCCACTACCTCTGCTGGAAGTTGGTTCCAAGCTTCCACTACTCTCTGTGTGAAGTAATACTTCCTAACATTACTTTTCCCTTTCCCTTGTGTCCTCCAGGTTGTACATACTGTAGTGTAGCCAGTCCCTTCAATCTCTCCTGAGGGAGAGGACAATTTTGTCCTTCAGACTTTGTACCATTTTTGTTGCCTGTTTCTGGACTTGTTCAATCTTATCCATATCATTTCAAAGTGAGGTCTCCAGAACTGGACACAGTATATTTTTGTCTTTCCCTTTTTTTCCTTCATACAAATCTTATTTTATTTAATGATGTCATCACATAGCTTGGACTGATGCAGATCATAGAGATATCATGATAACTTCATGATTCTGAAAGAGTAATCATTTCAGGAAAGAATTAGAATGGAGAGAGAAGAAGGATGTAGGAAACTATCTCAAAGAAATATCCAATTTTCAATCAAATGCCAAAATCGAGAATGTATATCATAGTTCTGTATTAAATTATTTTCGTGGCTCTGAGAAGCAAAATTAATTGAAACTCTAACTGAAATTTGAAACTCTAGCTTACAAAAATAATGACCTAAATATGCATTTAGCAAATTTGCCAGCAGATCACAAAAATATACTGTAATTACAAGAACTGTTCAATAGAGGAGTAGATTGCCCCAGAAGATGAAGGGTAAGGATTCGGGAATCTTCTTCCCTGAAACTTCTTAACCAAAAGACAAATTTCCAATGCAAGGAATTCAGTCCTTGCATATTACATGATACTTGTAAGAAAAGACGGTTAGAAAAAAGCAAGATTTGTAGTTGGGGCCCATTCCTCACCACCTCTTATTTTATTCCCCAAAATAAAATAAAAATTGGCATTATTATGCACCTTATCAATGCTTTGGGGCAAATTCACATGAGATTGCCTCAGCAAGTGGAAATACTTACCAGACATTGACTAAGCAGAGCCAACTCTTGCTAGTACTTGGATAGAAAAACTACTGGCAAGTCCAGGATTGTAGGTTAGGCTGGAAAATTAAAACAAAAATAAAAACTAGACAGTTTCTGTAGCAGGCCAAGAAAACTGTACAGTTCTATTTATATAAGTTAGCTGACGTAGACTAGAAGACAATTTACCAAAAAGATTTGGCAAATGTCCTTATGAATTATGGCACAAATATTACAACTGCTTGTTCCACAGGCAAATGATGATGATGATGAAAATGAAGATGTGGATGAAGATGATGCAGCCTGGTGATAATAGAAGATCATCCAGGCACAGAAAGATTGCCAACTATCACTTCAGATGTTGCCCCTGACTGTTGCTTTAAAGCTAAAACTTAAAAGGATTTTTTTTTCTGATTAGTACTTAGCTATTTCCTACTCAATACAGTTTAGGTAAGAGTTTGTAGGTTTATTGATGTTGCCAAATTGTATTTTTCTTCACAACTAAACCTGGGTAACAGTTGCCAAAACCAAATTAATCTATTAACCCAAAGTAAAAAGATAATGACTGGCATCTTCAATAACAGAACAGAATAACAGAGTCACTTAAAAACCTCCAATGTTGGAGCACCCACAACTTCTAAAGGGTGGCTGGTCCACTGATTAATTGTTGTCAGGAAATTTCTCCCTAGTTCTAGGTTGGTTCTCTCCTTGATTAGCTTCCATCCATTGCTTCTTGTCCTGCCTTCAGGTGTTTTGGCCCCTTCTTCTTTGTGGCAGCCCCTTAGATATTGGAATCTTGTCACATCTAGTCCTTCTTTTCATTAAACTAGACATACCCAATTCCTTCAACCATTCTTCATATGTTTTAGCTTTCAAATACTGGAATAATTACTGTAGCATAAGCCTTTCACATCACAGCTCTCTTACTGCCATCATGCAAGACTTTCTTCATACTATAGGTCTTGTGTGTGCTAAAAATATGCCCTTTTATGGTTTTATTTACTGGTTCTCTCTGCTTACTACTGTGAGCATTTCTGAAGGAAAAAAAATACAACTTTTAAATGTAGTCTGCAAATACTACTTAAAATGAAAGGGCTTCTGCCAAGCCCTTCCTAGCGATGTAGTACACGCAACACACATTATAGCCACAGCTAGAATGGGATTAATACAACTGCTTCTCAGTATGTGCCTTGCAAATTGCAGGTTGTGCCCACATATCACTCCATGCTTGTTTGTTTGTATCAATTTCTCCCAAAATAAATGCACATTCAGAGAACACCTACGCTCTGAGAGACAGTATTCTTGCTGGGTTGCCAAAGAAGTGAATATATATCCACAGGGTTTCATTCATTAACCTGAAGCAATGTGTTCCTTCAGCTCATATACACTTCTATCTAAATAAGGCCAGTTCTCTTTCTTAATACAAACACTATTCTCAGTCTCAATTATAGTGTATTATACAAATCAACATGGCAGTGCATAATTAACCCCCTTTTAGGATGATGTCAATAGGCTATGTTCTATTTCAGTCTTCAGTGACATGGATTCACACACACCCCCAATGGTCCAAGAACTTCTAAACTTCAAATGTCATTTTAGAAAACCTGTTTTCTAGCCCTTTCTTATCAAACTGGGTTATTCTGGTGTCTCTTGATAGGAAGGAAATTACAGTTATTCTGTAGGGTGACCGTGTGTGTGTGTGTGTGTGTGTGTGTGTGTGGCACTATATAGTATATGCAGTATATCTTACTATATAGTGATGAAACATCAAACCTGATTTTCTATCAGCTTATGCACTTAAACAGATCCCACATCAAATGCAGCCAACTAGAATCAGCATAGTAATTATGGTGACTTTTTATTTTGTTTTTGAAGAGAATAGAGGACTTTTTGGAATTAATTACATCCCACAGGGTGAACAAAAATGGCTTTTATACATATTTTTGTGAAGTAAGTAATGAAATGGCAGGAGCAATGGGATGAGCCTGGAAGAGGGCTTGTGGTGAATGAAACAAACGTAACTGAATTGGAACATGATGAAAAATGCAGTCATCAAGAATAAAGGGGATTAAGTAGCATCTTTCACATTGACCAAAATATATACATGCAGCTGTAATATGCTTGAGTAGTAGAGGTTGACCATCACTGGTATTTTAGTAGACTTCATGTGGGTTCAGAGAAAAAACAACAACACAATGTGCTGTACAATGTCATCCTGTTTTATATTTTTAAAATGAAATTTGAAAACACGTTTTAAACCCATATATTCAAACCTACACTTAAAAAATGAAGGGCAAAGATGGATGAAGAGAAAACTAAGTATAGATGTTACTGTGCCTAGGTATTATTTTAAATAAACATGCTGATTTTGACCTTTCATATTTCTAGCTCAGGGAAATTCTCCCCTGTCTGCCCATTTTATTTCCTTTCCATTTTCAAATTTCTTCTATTGTTTATCTCTCATCTTTTTCATCTGTTTGCTGTTCTATAGATTTTAATCTATTGCTTTCCTTGGCCTATTCTAAATTTATCTCTTCCCCTGTCTCATAAAATCATGCTTCTGTACTGTCTTAATTACAGATCTCTATATGATCTGAATTTAGCCAACTTTAGTAATAAAAGTTAAGGAGCACAGGGAAGAAATGAGATTAAGATTAAATATAAAGAAGACCAAGCTAATAACACGTGATAGAACAATCAGTCTTAAAAATGATAATGAAGATATTTAAATGATAGATTCTGCCTTTTAGAATCAATCATCAATAACAAAGGATCAAACAATCTAGAAATGTGATAAGAAATGGGTGGCATATAAATTTAAATAAATATGCCCTAGACAAGTGCTTGGTAGAGCATCTGTGAAGGCCTTGCAAAATATATTCAAATGCCGCAATATGTCTACCTACAAAGATTAGAATCATGCAAATAATACTGTTACAGGTAGTCCTCGAGTTACAAATGTAATGGAGCCAGCCCATTCCATTCGTAACTCCAGGATTCATAGGAGTGAATCTCATATTTCGGACACTATCACTCCCTGCTTCCACCCATGCATTTGCTAATCGAATGTGAGGACAAATGCACAGTTTGTTAAGTGCACATGAGGTATCGCAGGGTGGGGAAGGCCATGGGGGGCCTAGTGATGGAACAGGCCACCAAGGGCTCCCTGACCCATTAAGATAGGCCATGGGGGGGGGACTAGTGATGGAACAGGCAACCAAGGCTTTGCCCTCCCATCCTGCCACACTGACTCACCTTGCAAAATCTGTCTCCTCTCTGCCGCGGTTTCTTTCCCGTTGAGGGAGAGGAGAGTTGGCTTGGAAATGCTTTTCGCACCAACAATGGAAGCTCCTGGGTGCTGTAATATTGCCCAAGTTCAAACACAAATTCTTTGCAAAAGAGATCATGGCCCTGGAAGCTTCCATTCTGGTGGGCAAGTGTTTGCTTTGTTTGCATGCCTATGGGGCAAAGCGTGGAATCAGAGTCAGCCAGGTACAGGAACCAATGCCATCCAAGGCCCAGGTGCACTGCTCACTCATGTGTGCTGGCCTTAGTTTGAGGGCAGGAATGAAGCCTTCAACTGAGCTGGAAGGCATTGTGGGGCCAGTCCCTCGTACCCGTGTCCAGCCTGCCAGATCTCACCACGCTGGGGAGGAATGAGACCCCATTGTCCCATGGAACCCGCAGCTGCTTGAGTGGGGAGGTTTTGTGCTGGCCAGCCAGGCACGGAGTAGGTCAGGTGGGGGTGCTGGCTGCTCAGGTGGCCACCCCCATCAGCAGCTTGGGTGCCCTGGTTCCATCCAAGTTGGAAGAAAGCAGAGGTGCAGCAGTGGGATTGCCCTCAATAAGGCCAGGGCACACAAGCGAGCAGTGAAGACAGGCCTTACTGTTTGAGATCAATCCTGCTGCTATGCCTCAACTTTCTTCAACTTGGATGGAGCCGAGGCACTCAAACTGCAGGCGGCGGCCACTATCCCCCTCCCCAGCCAGACAGCATCCCCGCTCGACCTACTCCTTGCCTGGCTGGCTGGCTGGCACAAAGCCTCACCATTCTCCTCCTCCTCCTCCTCCTCCTCCTCCTCCTCCTCCTCCTCCTCCCTCAAATGGCCACCAGCAGCTTGGGTGCCCTGGTTCCATCCAAAGTGGAAGAAAGCGGAGGCGCAGCAGCGGGATTGCTCTCAATAAGGCCGGTGCACTTGAGCGAGCAGCGCACCCGGGTCTTATTGTTTGAGAGCAATCCAATTGTGGGGAGTGGGGGGGGGAATAGGGTGAATGTTGCAGAGCATCTGCATTCATTTGTAAGGATGAACAACTGCTATGGTGGTGCAATATTCATAATTTTGAGACGTTCTTGTAAACACTAGCTATCGCGTAACTTCGAACGAGCACTAAGTGAATGCTCATAACTCGGGGATTACCTGTACATTCTATGGAAGTGAAAATTGGACTTTGAAGAAGCTGCATAGAAAGTCTATTGATGCTTTTGAACTTTGATGTCGGAGAAGACTTCTAAAAATACTACAGAGAGTAAAAAAATAATCAACAAATTAGTCATTGAACAAATCAAGCCAGAGTTCTTATTCAAGGCACAAATGATCACGTTCTTATATATTATGCAAATGTCCAGCTTTCTAGAGAAAGCTCTGATGCTGGGAAAGATGGAAGAGGAAAAAGAGAAAAACCAGTAGCAAAGTAGGTACAGTCACTATAATGGTAACAGGTGCATAACTGGAAGATTTGACTAAATGAGTTAGGGATGGGTAGAATCATAGACCTGGAAGGGACCTTGGAAGTCTTCTAGTTCAACCCCCTGCCCAAGGCAGAAGTCCGTATACCATTCTGGACAAAGGGTGTCCAATCTTTTCTTGAAAATCTCCAGCGATGGAACACCCACAACTCTGGAAAGCAAGCTGTTCCATTTATTAATTCTTCTCACATCAGGAAAGTCCCCCTTTGTTCCAGATTGAATATGAAGAGCTTTCACCCATTGCTTCTTGTTCTGCCCTCAGGTGCTTGGGAAAATAAATTGATGCCTTTTCCCCTGGGACAGCCCTTCAAGTACTGGAAGACTGTTATTATGTCACCCCTAAGCCTTCTTTTTGTTAGGCTAAGGAATTCCTGGCTCAGGAATTCTGGGAGTTGAAGTTCACAAGTCATAAAAGGTTGCCTACCCCTGCCTTAGCCATTCATCATATAATTTAGGCTACAGACCCCTTTGTTGCTGTTCTCTGCACACTTTTTAGGGCCTCAGCATCTTTTTTGTGTGATGGTGACCAGAACTGGGTGCAGTATTCCAAGTGTGGCCTGACTAGTGCAGTATATCATGGACATATATCTATGTAATCTCAAGCAACATTGATGTGATGGGACATAATCAGTCAATCAATCAATCAACCAATCAATCAATCAATCAATCAATCAAATAATCAGATCTGAATTAGACTAATGATATGCCAGAGAATATATCCCTCTGAGAATTCAAAACAGCTAATCCAATCATTAATACATTACACAGATGTATACATTCCTATTATGGAGCTTCTGTTCAGGGTTAGAAATATTCTGCAAATGTAAAAAAAAAGAAATTAAAAATACCAAAGCAGAGAAATTAAAGTCATGAGGTAAGCAAATAAAAAGAAATATAGCTAAATATATTTTATAACAAAATCATTCACCATGTGTCTCCAGACTTTTTGGTCCTTCCAGATCATCCTTGCTTCCACATACTATTTCACTGAATTATTTTGGATCTTTAAAATCTCAGTTTTTTTCTTTCTTCATCTCCCCCAACCTCTCAACCCATTTGCTTATATTCAAATATTTGTTTTACAATTTTTATTCTCATGCACATTTTTGTTCACATGCATATGTGAACAAACCATTTCAGCATTCTTCTTTTGTACTGATCATTCACTTCTGTATTCAGTTCACATTCATTCAATGTGCACTCATTTGTGAACTGCATATTTTCTTGTTTTATCACACATACTTCTTAAGTAACCATCTTCAGTTACATTTGAAACAAAGTATGTTTCACGTGACATAACCTACTTTGACTTCCATATAACAAAGTGAGCAATTATTCACTTCACTATTACTATCAAGCTCAGCTACCTTGATAAATACATATAAAAGTATGCACACATGCATGTCCTCATTCTATACACTTCAGACATCACAACAAGCATTCCTTATAAATTAATTCATAAATAGTTAAACAAAACAAAATGACATCTCTTGATTTACTCAGTACCACTGAAAGCATTCTCTTTGTTCTTAGTTACATGCTTTGCTTTCTTCTTACATGCAGCAACCAAATTTCAAATCTATAGTCATAACGCCCTATATAATTCAATCCTTTAATGTATGCTTTTTTTCTAAATCAAATAATGTGCAATAAGCTCTTTTTCTCGTATACATATTTTTCCCAGCGACCCACTGAAGAGCAAAAATCTTCATATTTTGCCAGGTCAGTATAAAATGTATAAAATGTAAAGTATAAAATAGGCTGAGTCAGTTTCCAATGGCTTCATGGAAAGGCCCATGTAGATTTTTTTGGCAACAATATGGAAGTATTGTATTGCTTTCTTCTCATAGCTTTTAAGATATTCAATGTAGTCTACAGACCTTATATTTCCTGGTGATCTCTCAATCAATTCTAAACCCATTCAACTTAACTTTTGAAAAAGAACAAAAGTTGTTTAGGTGATACCATATAGCTGGACACAAGATTATGATTATTCACTATACCAACACAAGATACCAAATTTTTACTATATGTAGTCAACATTGGACTACTGAGGAATTAAACGAGATGTCAGCATGTTCAGTGCTTGTAAAATAAGAGGAGAAATGCCTTTACCCAAAGTACAATCTAATGAGAATAGCATTCTCACTGGTATAGAATTATTAATGCCCCATGAGAAGCATAAAATTGAGAATGCAAATGGAACAGAGTTTGAGTAAAGAAATCATGGTCTGCTTCCTGGAATACTGAAGCACTCCCAAAGACATCATTTTATTACAAATTGCCCTTATCAACAAAGTGTATTTAGCAGGAATAATTCAATAGACGTGCCATGTTTAGGGCATTTTTTCCCCAAGTTCAGGTTTTTTTTATCACTCAGAGTGCTCAAGTCAACCATTTCTCTAATTTCACAAAGATGCTTCTCTAATTTCAATGAGATGCATTGCTATACTGAAACATTAGACATGCTTAAAAGGTCCTTATTATGGCTTAAGTTGGACCATAAGAAAGGCTGAGCATAAGTTGGACCATAAGAAAGGCTGAACGACAAAGAATTGAGGCCTTTGAACTATGGTGCTGGAGAAGACTCCTGCGAGTCCCTTGGACTGCAAGGTGCTCAAACCAGTCAGTCCTAGAAGAGATCAACCCCGACTGCTCTTTAGAAGGCCAGATCCTGAAGTTGAAACTCAAATACTTTGGCCACCTAATGAGAAGGAAGGACTCATTGGAGAAGGGCCTAATGCTGGGAAAGAGTGAGGGCAATAGAAGAAGGGGACGACAGAGAATGAAGTGGCTGGATGGAGTCACTGAAGCAGAAGGCGTGAGCTTAAATGGACTCCAGAAGATGGTAGAGGACAGGAAGGCCTGGAGGAACGTTGTCCATGGGGTCGCAATGGGTCCGACACGACTTCGCAATTAACAGCAACAACAACATTATGGCTTATATGCAGCGGTGGGATTCAGCCAGTTCGCACCACTTCGGCAGAACCGGTAGCTAGTTTTTTGTTGCCCAGGCCCAGAATGGACTTCTGGAAGCGGCATCCACACAGAGAACTGGTTGTTCACATATTTGAATCCCACTGCTGCTTATATGAATACAGTATCTTGCCCAAATTAAGGTATCACTGTTATCTGTAGACCATGGTCATGTTTAAGGATAGTGTTATTGGGAAGAGAAGAACAAGTGATAAAAGCACAAAATCACAATGACAGAGAGAAATGGGAGTGATATGAGGCTAAGGCAATTTGGCTCAGGTTCCTGGTTTCATCAAATGCCAGTCCTATAGAGGTCCAAACTAAATGCCCCTTTTACAAATTGAATTTATCTATCATGTGAAACAAACTTTCATTGCTATATCCACTCTGAACAAAAATTACTCATAAGTATATTTCTAGAAATTAGCTTATTTCAAAGCAGGGGTTGATATTTTGATTAGTCTTATCTGATTTGGTTTGGATTGATACAGCAAAATTGAAAAATCCACCAGGCCATCTGTACTATCTACAGTGTAGTTAGCAACTTCACCTGTAGGTAGAACTGGATATTATCTAAATTTTTACATTTCTCATTTTACATCATTCTGGATTTTAACAAAAAGATTCTTGAAAGACACCATTTCCAATTCCAAATCTGTATTTTTCAATTCAGCAAGTATGTGGACTTTTTCAATAATATTTTTTAAAAATTACTGGTATCACACAATAAAAAGAACACATGACAGGAAGAAAGGCATCTTAATCTCAACCCATCTGTACATTAGCATATGAATATACTACATTGCTAAATCTACATTGTTAAAAGTACGGAAGACATAGACTCTCAATGCAAATGGATCCAATTTGGATTTATGCTAAAAATGAAAGGTTTATATACAAAAAAAGAGCTCATGTAAACAATTTTTTTCTCTCCATGGTAGACATTCTATTTCCATTCTTTAAATACAATTCATATGACTTACAACATGTTGGGAGAGCAAGATAAGCTCCATTGAATAAAATAGCAGTTACATGCCTGTTACATAGCCGTCGTTCTGTTTTGCTCTGATCCAAATAAAACCAGATTTAAATGTTTACAAAACCCTGAAGGAAAAAAGCCCCTAAGTACAATTAAAAAATATAAGACTCTCTCTTATGTGTATCATACTGGATAAGCTTCTCAGACAAGAGCAGCACAGTTAAGATCTCCTTCCATAGTTAGTTCAGTTAGGCTAAGGAGGGAGACAGAACTAACCAAAGAAGGAGTCACCAGCTATGGTCTCAATGCAGTAGAACTGGGACTTTCTTCAGTCACATAGACGTAAACATCACTGTTCGATTTACGCTTGTTAACAGCAATATATATATTGGGTTGGCCAGAGTTAGAAGTTTAGCTATGGAATTTTGGTCTCAGAAACCAAAAAAGTAGATTAGAATGGGCTACATAATACAGGAGGGCCAATTTGTTTGAATGGATAAAGTGCTAGACTAGAAATGAGTGTTAACCTTGCCTTAGACATGGAAGCAAACTGGGTCAGTTTGGGCCAATCACTCCCTCTCTCTCTCTCTTTCAGCTTTTTCTTCAGAAGAAGAAAATAGCAAACCATCTGAAAATATTGCCATTAAAATGGCAGGGATTGGTCCATGTGGCTTCCAGGAATCAAGTATAACTTGAAAGCCCTTTCCCTAAAAGAAAAGTATTACCTCATAACCCATAGATTACATTGAAGAAAAATAGTCTGATTTAGCATTTAGTTTTCACAAAACTGATCTACTGCAGTTGATAGGATAAACTAAATTTTGTTATGTTTGAAATATACCCAGGTGTATAAAAATTGGATATACAATGCTAGTACAAAATAATATATTACTTAAAAAGTGATAGAAGCAAATTGCTTCCCAAAATGCTTCTCCAATTTCTTCTTTGCAAGTTCTGATATTGCTAGTTGTATTCTAGAATCCAAATCAGCTCCAAATATTTATTTCTCATTAAGTATCGAATGGTAACCTAATTCAGTTATTGAAATTTGACAGAATATATTTGGCAGTGTCTGACATTAGAAAGTCTTTGATATTACTGGCAGTTGATAAAGTTAGAAAGTGTTATTAAAATAAGTTTCAAATTGAACAGACGTTAAAGTTAAAACCAAATATAAAATAGCAGAAGTAAAATTAGCACAATAAAACAGCATTGTAGATCCCAAATGGTACCAATGAAGGAGAATAGTTGTAGCTCATGGTTGACATGAGGGGTCCTTGATGCTCTCTGAGTTTGCTTGTTTTCTTGCAGACAGTTCATTACCAGTGGTGGGATTCAAATATGTGAACAACCAGTTCTCTGTGTGGGTGTTGCTTCCGGAAGTCCATTCTGGGCCTGGGCAACAAAAAATTAGCTACCGGTTCTGCCGAAGTGGTGTGAACTGGCTGAATCCCACCACTGTTCATTACCCTAACTAGTCACTAGCACTGATGGTGTTACCTAGTTAGGGTAATGAAAGGACCCCTCAATCCCAAATTCATGATGAAAAAGAGCTGATTCTAAGAAGAATTGCGGTATGCATATTCTGCTCAGAGAAGACAATCCCACAGATAATGAGGAAACAAGGGAAAACTTTACAGGTTATAACCAGCACTTTGAAGTCTATTTAGAATCATACTGAGAGCCAATTGCAAAACAGATGAACAGAATCCTTCCCCTCCTCTCCACCCCCCATGTCTGTCAGAAAATAAGTTTCTGCTATCACTAGTATGGCCCATTACTGGATCTCATGGATCCTTAGACACTACAGTAGTCCTTGAATTACAACCATTCATTTAATGACTGTTCAAAGTTACAATGGCACTGAAAAAAAGTGACTTAAAAGTAACAAAAAGTAACAATCTGAATTGGTCTCTCCACACATCATCCTTAGTGAAGGGTGCAAACCAGTGTTTGCATTTCCTGCGTCGGATGAGGAGAGCACATCTTTCTCCTTCTGCCCTGGCCACTTTTTACAGAGGCACAATTGAGAGCTTTTTAACAAACTGCATCGTTGTCTGGTTTGGTGGCAGCAGTGCCTCAGATAGAAGGTCCGTACAGAGAGTGGTAAGGACAGCTGAAAAGATTCTAGGAAGCTCACTTCCTGTTATTCAGGATGCTGCTTATCAGCGCTATGCGCTTAGAGCTCAAAGCATTGTTAGAGACCCCACACACCCACTTTACGGTCTGTTTCTGTTGCTTCCCTCTGGGAGGAGGTTTCGAAGTATTTCTAGCAGGATTACCCGATTCTGTAATAGCTTTGTTCCCTATGCCATCCGTCTGGTAAACTCGCAAGATTCGTTTTTCTCACCATGTACATGTATACATAACCCGAACTAGACTGTTGTTCCTCTGTGTCATATAATATATGTGGGTATATGCATAATTCTGCATTCACTTAACAACCATGTTAGTAACTTAACAGCTGCAGTGATTCACTTAACAACCTGGCAAGAAAGGGGGTAAAATGGGGCAAAACTCATTTAACAAATGTCTTGCTTAGCAACAGAAATTTGGGGCTCAATTGTGGTCATAAATCGAGGACTATCTATATAATTATTGTTACAAGTAATTTTGTAACCTTCCAATGGTTTATAATTTGTATTCATGGAAATATGCTTGAACAGCTTGAACATAACTTACTATTAAAACTTTACTGTTTTAATGTTTTTAATTGTTTTATCAGTTTAGAATTGTAAGCATCCAGAGTCTCTTGGTTGAGTTGGGAGGCTATGGCAATTGAATAAATATAGAAAATAAATAAATAAAATCATGGTTGTGGTTTAATCATCATCATAATCCTGAATTCTGACTTAAGTCAGGCTGCATTTCATAAATTGGGCATTATATAATTTGAAGTATCCAATCCCCAATAAAGTGCGTGTCTCAGAGCAGATTTTAGTCTAGAGTTAAGAACAGTAAGAAAGCTAAAACTGCCTTCCATCATTCTAGAGTATATTATTGTCTGCTTCACTTCTCACTTTTACAGTTTTTGAAGATGAAACCTATGTACTTACGTTTGGGAGAATTCACTCCCAAACAAAATTAATATTAGTACGGTATTTTCTGAAAAATACAGATGCCAGAATGTGTGTGGGCTCATTGGCATATTGTATCATCTAACACAGAGCTTTTGGGGAAGCTGCCCCACACCTTCTTCTTTGCTGCTGCTACTTTATATGCTTCCATGAACACAAGTGAGGCTTTCTGGTCTTCCACCTGCATTTTCATCCTGAAAAGAAAGAAATTGGAGGGAGGGAGAAGAGTCAAGTTTTGTTAAGCTGGCACTTCCAGTTTTTTAATCTGTGGCTGAGTAAATTACTTCCTCCAGAAGCCTGAAAAGAATTTCTGCAAGCTTTTGTTGAGTGATGGATATGACAGCAGGTTTTGTGAGTCCCTGCCAGGAGATCTTCAACAATGCCAAATCATAATAACAACATCATTGTTTAGAACAGCCTTCTCCAATGTTGTGCCCTCCAGATGTGTATGCATCTTCCGTCCAACCTTAAAAAGCTTTAGCAGCTGTAGGTAGAGGCAAGTGTTAGAAATCCCAACAACAAAACAAAGCAAAATTCCAGTATGTGTGAATTGATTGGCATGCTGTCCTTCGACAATAATGGCTCTGCTGTTAGTGCTAACAGCTGAAGAGAAAACCATGCCCACCAGTTGTTTCTGAAAAAATATTTTAAAAAATGAATGCTATCTGAGAATAATCCTGAAGTTATTTATTTTATTTTGAAAGAGTACCATAACTTTCTATAGTCTGAAATTCAATTAATTGAAGTGTTATTTGAAGTTGCATATAGAGTTTGTATATGATTAACTCATATTTTCTAGGGGACACTAGGCAGTAAAAGCAGAGAGAAACAGGATATTATCAAGGTGATTTTTTCCTGGAGAGGAGTAGGTGAAAAGTTCTTTGGTGTGGCTCCACTGTGTAAAAACAGAACCTTTGTGAACCTGCTGTGATAAATTTGCTGCACTTCTTTTGTAGATAGAATTACAAACGCATCTGTTCCAACTTAGATGCCAGAGTTCTGACAGAATCTGATAAATGATTCAGCTAGATTGAAACCCAGTTATATTGGACACTGGTCAAACACAGTTTAATTTGTGGTCATTGAAAATGTGGGCAAACTGGAAAACTGAGAGAAGTTATTTTTTCATGAACCTGACTATTGAAATCTTCTAGCTCTACATTAAAGAACTGAGTTATACCAAAGGGTTTTTGCCTTTAAAGGATATTTCTTGGTGTTCTGAGATCTTTGTTTTAAAACCTCATGTAATGTCAGAAATCTGAAGAAGGTTGATTACTTACCCCTTATTCCAGCAAGGCTACAGAAAATCCCACAGCCATGTGAGTTTCTGTGATAAAATCAAAATTAACACCTTAGAAACTACAGGTTATTTTTTATGATTAGAGTATGGAGCTTCATAAACAATAGCTTCTGGCTAAAGTCTTTTAGTTACTAAAGAGAAATGTTGTACAAACCTGCTGTACAAAACATACAAGACATTTTTAGAAAAGAAATCCTCTGAACCAGATTAACATACAACTGTTAAGTGCATTATGGAGTCAGATATCTTCAGCCATTCTAAAATCTTTTCTTCATGCTTTTACCTTCTATAATTTTAATATCACAGGTGCTTTTGTTTGCAGGAACCTCTCTTACACAATAATTGCTCTTCAAGATCCATATACCAAATATGCCTTCTCATCTCTTACTTTCCTAAGAACAATACCTGTCTCAACTGGTGGCCAGGTGTATGGAGCTGACTATCAGTTTACCCAGTTATAATTAAATATATGCCTCTGCATGTTCAGAGCATGTTTCTATTTATTCTAAATAGGACAGTTCTTAAAATAGTGAATATTATAGAAGAACAAGCAGGAAGCTTATCCTGAATGTGCTGCTAAAAACAAATGAAAAAGAAAAGTTGCTCCACCAGTGAATTACTGGTAGAAGACCTCCAAGGCATATTTATAAAACAAACATTTCCAACTCAATACCCTTCAAATGTGTAAGCCATGCTCCAATCGTGATGGAGGTAGTCCTCGGTTTACAACAGTTCATTTAGTGACCGTTCAATGTTACAATGGCACTGAAAAAAGAGACTATGACCATTTTTCACACAACTGTTGCAGCATTCCCATTGTCATGTGATCAAAATTCAGATGCTTGGCAACTGATTCATATTTATGATGGTTGCAGTCTCCCGGGATCATGTGATCCTCTTTTCCAACCTTCTGTTAAGCAAAATCAGTGGGGAAACCAGATTCACTTAACAACCATGTTACCAACTTAAAAACTACATGATTCACTTAACAACGGCTATAAAATTTTCCAGATGCTCACTCCATTCTTTCCCTTCTCTGTTTTGTTTTATCTTTCCCAAAAGACATTCATCATTTCTTGTCAATACCATGGCTCAAGTCTTATTAAAAGTTATATTCTCTTTTAGGTTAAGCTTGACTCCTAGTGACTTCATGGATACATCCATGGATTTTCCTGGCAACTGTATAGAAGTAATCTACCATTGCCTTATGTATTAACAACTTCCCAGTCTAGCCTACAGCCCTAGGTTTTCCAGATGGTTGGTTTCCCATCAAAATACAGTACTAAGCAATGTGACTAGTGTAGTGTTTGGATGGTAAATTGCACTTAGAAATTCTGAATTCCTTCCATATTTGATTGGAGGAATTTTTCTTGTTGTTGTTAGTTGCGAAGTCGTGTCCGACCCATCGTGACCCCATGGACAACGTTCCTCCAGGTCTTCCTGTCCTCTACCATCTTCTGGAATCCATTTAAGCTCACGCCTACTGCTTCAGTGACTCTATCCAGCCACCTCATTCTCTGTCATCCCCTTCTTCTATTGCTCTCAATCTTTCCCAGCATTTTTAAATTAATAGACGTAGCAAAATTACTAAACTGGAAATCTATATCTCAAAGCAGACAATTAAATAGAGCAAAGTGATCTTAGCCCTCTGTTGCCTACTTGTTTTTAGAAATGTTTGGAGAAGGACATTTTCCCTACCATCCCATGTTTATTTCCCAATAATAAATTTGTCCCAAAGGTGCTTTTTTTCAAAAGGCAACTGGACTTTCTTGGTGTTTCTTGCTGCAGCTGCCAAAAAGGCCAACACAGTGCTAGGCTGCATTAATAGAGGGATAGAATCAAGATCACGTGAAGTGTTAATACCACTTTACAATGCCTTGGTAAGGCCACACTTGGAATACTGCATCCAGTTTTGGTCACCACAATGTAAAAAAGATGTTGAGACTCTAGAAAGAGTACAGAGAAGAGCAACAAAGATGATTAGGGGACTGGAGGCTAAAGCATATAAGGAACGGTTGCTGGAATTGGGTATATCTAGTTTAACGAAGAGAAGGACGAGGGGAGACATGATAGCAGTGTTCCAATATCTCAGGGGCTGCCACAAAGAAGAAGGAGTCAAGCTATTCTCCAAAGCACCTGAAGGCAGGACAAGAAGCAACGGATGGGCACTAACCAAAGAGAGAAGCAACCTAGAACTAAGGAGAAACTTCCTGACAGTTAGAACAATTAACCAGTGGAACAACCTGCCTCCAGAAGCGGTGAATGCTCCAACACTGGAAGTTTTTAAGAAGAGACTGGACAGCCATTTGTCCAAAATGGTATAGTGTTTCCTGCCTGAACAAGGGGTTGGACTAGATGACCTCCAAGGTACCTTCCAACTTTACTACTACTACTACTACTACTACTACTACTACTACTACTACTACTACTACTATTATTATTATTATTATTATTATTATTATTATTATTATTATTATTATTATTACATTTTGCTTCTTATCCAAGAAGCTTTTTCAGTTCTAATTAACTGGTGGGGAATGGAAGGATTTTATTCTTTGCAGTCATCCAGTTATTAGCACACTGAGCATCATTGAGGCCATTTGGGAGTTTATCTTTATCTTCAGAGTCACCTGCATCAGAGTGCAAACAGGAATGGAACCTTCTTGGGACTGCTGAAAGGACTGTGTTGTAAACAGGAGATAGGTTGGTGTCATATCTCTCCCTTTCTATTGAGGGAGGGCTGTTCAGTTTTGACACAGATGGCCTCTTTGACTCCTCTTTCAAACCAGTGGTCTTCTCTGTCCAGAATATGAACCTTGCTGTCTTCCAAAGAGTGACCCTTATCTTTTAGATGCAGATGGACTGCTGAATCCTGTCCTGATGATTATAACTATAACTATATAAATATAAATAAATATAAATCCTTCCATTTCCCCACCATTAGTTAGAACTGAAGAAGCTTCTTGGATGAGAAGTGAAACCTTGTCAAAAGAAACCAAGAAAGTCCAGCTGCCTTTGGGGGGGGAAAAAAAGCACCTTTGGGACTGGATGATTGAGAACCTCCATAGAAAACAACAAATTTGGTTCTGGTTGTAAATAATGAAAATGACATTAACTTTCAACGACTGAACTTTGACATGAAGAACTGGATTATTCATGGAGCAGAATCCACCTAGATCCTCCATAATTCCCAAAGTTTTAAGTCTCATAAAACTCAGATAACTCATAACAAAAAGAACTGTTAAATGAAACCTCATAAATAATAAAAAGCTATATTTAAATATATCTGATTAGGTAATGGGACCAAATGTATTGGATAAAATGAAAATATTTGAAACCAGATCTATCTTGGGAAGGAGCAACACTAATGAAATTGCCCAGAGCTTTCAATATTTTTAATGTGGCTGTACATTATTGAAATGTAAATGCATTTTGTTCAGTGAAAAGACTTTTCCTACACGCCCAGAAAGCCAATAGGAGTTTTTAGAACTAAAAACTGGTAAGTATGGAAAACTGAACAAGAGATAAGCAGATTGCATGTGAGCAAAAAGAAATTAGTTTTCTATCACTTTGGCTGCCCTCTAATGGCTGCCTGGATTTTTACTGTCTCAGTAGGATGTGACTATGTATGCCTATAATATGTTCCAGCCTACTGGAAGTTAACAAATGATCTTGTCAGTCCTTATTAAATGAGGGTACAGGAAGTGGAGAAGCGGTGAATTATGATCTGATATATTTTCACAGTATATCTTCTCTGTAGGTGCAATCCAGCTTTATTACCAAATGTATGCATTTTGCAATGATTGAACATTGCATAGACATTTTGACTATAGCTGCTTGCAGTGATTTGCAAAAAGACTCTCACGTGAAAGCTATTTCTATTTAGGTACTCAACTATAGCAGTTTCATTAAGGCTTTCACTTTAGCAAATTTAAAATACAGCTTCTGAACATTAGAGGGATCAGTGAGCAAATTAGGTATTCGTTTCTTAACTGATGGTTTTCTCATTACAAACAGAATTGAAGAAAAGTACTGAAGTTCTCAATGTTTTAAAGCAAAATAAAATTAAAGATGTGTAGCATTTGGGGAAGTCTTTTATAGACATTATGTCATTATTTTACCATGTCTAGTTATTAGCTAAGACAACTATTAGATTGTTTCTCAGCAATATAATAGTGCAGATATAATGAATGGAAAATGCTACAGTTTTGTTGGGCAAGAGAATCCAGGACAAAAATTTTGTCAAAAGGAGCAATAATATTCCTATTATTCACATAACACATTATACTCACATAACACATTCAACTGACTTATTGAATTAACAAGGTGATTGATTGATTAGCAAATTGATGGGATTATATAAATTTTGACTTCTTAGGTGTATCTTATGGGCCATTGAGCAGAACATGATACTCTGGGGTGAGGTTTTTGTTCCAATCCATTCTATATACATCTGAATTAGTTTTTTTCTACCTCCAGGTCAGATTGACATCAGGTCAGCTATCCTACATTACCTTTATTATCCATCAAGACTGGAAATGGACATTTCTCCATTGTAGCCCACCAGAAAATATATAAACCAGAAGATATCCACAAATGATGGATAGAAAAAAATGTAGTATTCTAGATGTCTAGACAATGAGTACTCAGTCCACATGACCTTCAAAAGCATGTGTCAAGTACAGGGCAGGAGTTCACCTTGACGGGACCTTCTTTCCTTCACCTGGGGAATGTTATTGTTTTCAAGACCTAGAATTCTTTCTCAAATACCACTAGCATTGCTGAAGGAAATGCATGAAATGCCAACCTTGCTGTTGAACTAATGGGTAGCAGAAGTTTCTGAAACATTGGACATAAAGAGAATGAACTTTACCTTATGTATTTTTGGAATTCCAATAAAAAGATGTTATTTTAAACTTCTTCATAACAGAATGGAAGGGACAAACCATAAATTTTCTATACATAGTAAAGAATGATATACAAGTGAAATATGAAAAGCAACACATCCCCCCCCCCCCCAATTTCAGGAAATGCTACTTGTGAAATGTGTTTCCATGTAGGAGAAAAATCTCTTTTTAGCTATTTCTGTTACTAATTAACTTGCTATACAGTTAATATACAAAAGGAACCCAGAGATACACAGGAGGTAGATTAAAAAGTGGTATTTTAAAAGACATCTATTTAACTAGCAAACCAGTTTGTAAATGTTACTACTTGTGAAATATTTGATGTCAAAATATTATGTCAAGCATTTAGGACAACATATAAATCCTCTACCAGAGGATCATAACTAGACTTATAGTTAGTAAGCATTATTACAATAAAATCTGTAATAATAATTACAGTGAAAACCCCTGATTTGGGGCATTCAGTAAATAAATGTGAGTTGCCAATAGTTCTTAACAGTGGAGATGTTCATTTGGCAGTTATATGCATGCCTGCTTACCAACTTTTAAAAGTTCAATGGGACTTACTCTCACAGATTCAATGTCAAATAAAGTATGTGCATCATTTTCATTATATACTGACATTCTTAGAAAACATACTTGTGGCTAAATTGGACCATATTTGTTTCTACATATGTCTAGAAAACAGAATATGCCACATGTAGCATAGGCACAAGTAAGGCTGTAGCTCAGTATACTCCTCCTAGTATATAAATTATTAATGAATAAATAATAAATATATCTAATTAAAAAGAATTATGTGAAATATGCAATCGATCAAAGCTATCAATAAGCAACAGAGATCAATATTTATGATCTCACCTGGTAATGATCATGACACATAGAAGACTGCAATTAAGAATGTAAGAGGAGTAAATTTAAGGAGTGTGAAGGAGTGAAATTAAGGAAAAATATATACCGGTATGTTGTGCATTGCTAAAAATAAGAAAAATAAGATGGATAAAATATACTTGAGAAAATCTTTTCTCATCTGCTGGAGGAGAAATGCTGAATGTAAGACAAAAGTGAAGAGCTAGAATAAATTAGGCATGAAAGGGCTAAAATGAAAAAGCATGGTGTCACCTAGACAAAGACATGTGTGTGAAAGTAGAAACTCACTGACTGGAAATATTGCATGTTTGTCTCCAGAGAATGGTGATAATGGAAGAAACAGGGATGTGTTTCAGAGAAATAAATATAGTTTACTGGATGGATGTAATCGAGGAGGAGCAGAGGAAGAGGAGGAGGAGGAGGATAAAATAAAAAAGCAAAGTATGAAACAATGTTTATAGATATTATGGAAGCAAGGATGATTTGCAAGACTAGAAAAATTATGGAGAGATAAAATGTTAGTCTAAACATTTTTTCTTATCCTGCCTCTTCGCTTACCATATCCTACTATGTATGACTAGCATGTATATCCATAAATGTATACAGCATCATTAGATCAGGAAAAATTGGTAGGAAAAAAGCAATATTTTCTAGTAAGATTCTGGTGCTAGAATAAGATTTTTGTGCAACTAAATCAATTAGCACTGTTGTAAAAATAATAATTTCTTATTGATTGCAAATAGAATTACAGAAATGAAACGTGACATACAAACATGTCTTCTATGCTTCCTTTCGAAAGAAAAATTCAGTATGGATTGACAAAAGCATGCACCTTGGGCCGTTGCTCTCTTTATTTCCTCCGTAAATCTTAAAGACATGAATAATTAAAAAATTAGCCTATCCTTCCCTTTAAATAGTTGCTGCATTACATGCTGCAGTGTTGCTCTTGCAAATTGAAAGAGAAATAAAATCAGACTATATAGGAATTTGTAGTTCTGTAGCAGTGATCTCTTCATGAAAAGATCTATGTTGCCATTTCAACTGAATAGGTTCGGTATATAGTTTTTGAAGACCAGCATTAAGTGATGCCTGTTCCCAGGCTTAACTGAAATTTAGATATGAACAATATGGCAGGACCACCATGTAGAGGAGTTGGTTTACATGTAAAACTTGTCCCTTTAATAAAACCATTGTAGAATTATTTGCAATTACGATAAAGTAATTTCAAACAAATCCCTACATATTATTGAGGATTTCCATAATGCATGTTGATAGGCTTTTGATTTATGATTTGGAAATGTGCTAGAATAATATACAATAAGCTCATGAACATGGAAGAATTGTTCAAAGAGAGTAAGAAAAACATATTTGAAAGAGTTAAGCAATGCCTTGGGATCTTGAAGGAAAGCAAGTTAAATCTGAAAAGTTTATTTGAAAAAAGGTTTTCTTTGAAAAAAAAAATTTTTTCTTCAGCTTGCCATTCTTCATAAAAAAACACAAGTTGTTCATATTAAATTCAAAACTGTTGAACCCATTTAGGTTTCTTATGATATGTTCTTTCTATAGATAAGATAAATTATTATATTAAGAAACACAACAACTATTTTCTTTTCTAGTATTTTTAATTACAGAACTTAAAACCGATCCACAGACAGGAAGCTTTTTCTATATCTTTTAAAAAGCAACTAAACTTTTTAAGAGTGCCAGTTTGGGGTAGTGATTAAGGCATCAAGCTAGGAACCATAAGACTGTGGGTTCTAGTCCTGCCTTAGGCATGAAGCTAGCTAGGTGAGTTTGGGCTAATCACCTTTTCTCAGCCCTAAGAAGAAGGCAATGGCAAACCACTTCTGGAAAAAAAAAAACTTGCCAAGAAAATTGCAAGGATTTGTCCAGGCAGTCTTTGAGAATCAGACACAATTGAACAGAAGGGGGGGGGAGTGTTAATTTTTAAAAAAAAAATTGAATCACACTTTGCACATATTTCTAAACCTCAACACACTTTCCTAATTCTAATACTTCATTTGAAAGAAGTATGTAATCTGCTGAATAACCAAATTTCAATCTGTTCTTTAATCTAAACCGCACAAGTCAAGTCATACCAGGACTCAAAATGATAAAATTCTGCAGATATCTGCCTCCAGATATTACATAGATCTACATCAACCTTTGGCAACCAATGCTTATGGCCATGCTAGCTGAAAAATCCAAAAGTTGTAGGGCTTGTACAACTGGGATGCTCTAGATTGCAGAGACTGAGCTATCCCACTGCTCAGCTTGTTTCTGTTTCTACCAGACATTGGATAAGTGATCAACCCCATATCTTTTTATTGCTAGTCTCAACACCAGCCAGTCCTGACAGAGGTCAGTAGAATCAGTGGCAAATAAAGAAGTAAACCACCATCTCTTCAAATATTTGACATTATTGTTCTTTTTTAAAGTTTATTTTTGTTGCTTTTAAAATGACAAAAAAGGGAAACAGAAACATAAAGATAATTATGTTAAAAATGCATACTTCTTTTTCTTTGACAATATATGTATTTTTGACATTATTGTTCTTTTTAACTTTCTGTTGGGCCACCAGTGGCATCTGCAGTGAACTGCAATACTTAAATGTCATTAAATAAATGCTGCTTTGATCTACTACTATTTGACACAAGAATGGAAATCACATTGTATATACAATGATGTCATTGGGAAGGGCATATGTTGCCCACCCCATCCCTACAGACACCTAGGCTCATTATTCTGGGGGAAAACGAACCTTACTCCTGTGTAAATATTAATTAAAATATATTTGTGGTCTCTTTTGCATCCTAGCTTAAACAGCAGTACATTATATGGGAGAATGAAAAAGAGCCTTCAGTGGCAATCTAATCATGGAACAGCCACTTTCTTGATGGGAGCTAGTATCTCAAAGTCAATTTCATGCCAGTGTCAGAGGAAATTATATGGCTATTCCACCAAGTTTGGGATTTTAATAACTCCAGTTTCATCTTAATTGGGTTCTGTGCAACTTGTTTTATTATTTTACTTAGAGTTTATTTGATTGTTTGCTGTTTATACTCATTGCAGCCTATGTTGATAAGCTTTACACCTGATGACTTCATGACATCTTCATGTAATTTTCTTGTCAATAACATGAAATGGTTTGCCCTTGTCTTCACTAGGATGTTTTCAGCTTCCCAATATAATGTAATCCTGGTATTTCCTTATGGTGTCCACCCAGCATTAACTATGTCTGATGCTACTTAGTTTTTTTGAGTTCAGCCAAAGTCAATCATATCAGTAGGAGGAAAAGCATAATGTGTATCTCTATAAAAGACTTTTTTTAAAAAGTGGCAAATGTAAAATACTGTATGCATTTGTTAAGATGCACAAATCTATTCCCTTCAGAAGCCATTCATGCTTTAAAAGAGTTCATGCATAATGCAGATAGCACAAGGTGAACCTAAAAGTGCTCTATGACATTACAGATGGATATGGATATTGTATATTAATGACTTGTCGACATTGCTTAAGTATATAAATCATCACTTTGAATATCAAGAATGTATTTTGTGACAAACTTAATTTTCAGCAGAAAGTTAAGAAAAAACTGGATGGGGAATGATGTAAAATTACAAACAAAAACCCAAACGGTTTAGGAAATCAGTATTTCTCTTTTGATTCTAGAAACACATGAAAGCTATAGGTGGAAAAATACTTGTCAAATTCAGGAGTATTCTGTCAGCTATAATTATAGGTGCCAACTACTAACAAAAAGCAGCTTTTCATGAAACTTTGCCATGGAAACAAAAAAGTCTTGAAAGGGAGGTGTCAGAAAGCAAGAGGGTATCTCCCCCCCCCCCCATTCCTTAAGTTCTGGAGCAACAATTTCCTTTTTTTTTTCTTTTAATGACCCTGTAATCCCTTGCACTGGGGTAGAGTCAGAGCAACTGAATTGAACTGAATGTTTACTGGACTCAACTGGTCAAGTTATAGAGAATAAATTAATACTGTGTTCCAAGACCCAGGTGGTCAAGATACAACTTACAGAGGTGATCAATATAGAGAAGTTGGCTTTCTATTGTGTAAATTTAATGTATGTCTGGTCTACGAAAATTAGATCAACTTAGGGAGTGTTAAGTCCTTGGATAAATGGCGAAGGAGGCAATTCATGTTACAGAACAGATCTTTATTCCTCTCTCAGTCACAACAACCAACCAACAAGAGCAGAGGCACGCAGGCCTCCTTTTATACTCCCGGATCCCCGGGCAACACAACCAATAGCAGGCACCCTTTTTCCCGCCTTGCGCATGTGCGCAAGGCTGGCGCCGCTCAGTCTGGTCCCGGACAGCTTTTGCAATGCCCGGGACTCTTGCAGCGTCCCAAGCCTGCTTTTGCAGGCTCAGGACACAACAGGGAGATGGTCAATATAGGGATGTGGTCAACTGTGGAGGTTTTACTGTATCTGCCACTACCTAGGAAAGTTCTACTTCTAGGCCACTACACCACTTGGAGCAACAATTTCAACAACAACAACAACAACAACAACAACCTTACTCGGAATTGCCTATATACACAGACATTAACCTTAACAGCTCTTAGGTCCTTCGTTAGGACTTGAACTGTTAAGTTTTTACCAGTCCAAGACTGTGAATCGAATAATAATAATAAAGTTGGGCAGAGGAAGAAATCAATGGTTGTACCAATAGTAATAGGAGCTGTTGTAGCAATACCCAAAAGGCTGCCTAGATACTTGGAAATTTTGAACTTATTAGACCTGAATATCCTGACTTTGCAAAAAAAAAAAAGCCACCTTACTCAGAACTACCTATATACTCAGACGTTAGGATTTGAACTGTTACGTTTTTATCCCTCCCAGACTGTGAATTGAACTGAAGATTAAATCTTAAATAATAACAATAACAATGCAACAGTTTCCTTAATAAAAAAATTCTGTTCGTAATGGAAAATCAATGTAAAAATGAAGATTTGGGTTTACAGTTAACCAGAGAACTTTTCCTTTTGAATTCTGTGTAATAACAAATTTCTAAAGGAGGAATTCAATTCTTGAATGTGTTAATGCTGACACCTGAGAAAAAGTATTTCATACAATATCAAAAAGACATTTTAAGGCAGGTACAGAACAAAACTGATATTTGGATCCTCCAGGGCCAATTGTTTGTTATTTTCTTGAAACTGGTCCTATTGTTCTCCAGCCCCAGTTTCTGAGTTCTACTTACGAAAACAACAGTGGAACACTCTTTTTGTATTTAATATTCAACATGTCAAGCAGAAGGCCTACAACTTTGTTTTGAAATGTGCTTGGCAGGAGTTCCTTTCTCATCTTTTTTGATATTCAAGGTTCCAAACTGTGCTTTTTCCTATTCACTTCCTGATTGAGTTCATACAGCTTATTATGCCATAATGTACTTTTTTTACTGGCTTAGTACCTTGTATGATCTGTTCCTATGTAATTATTCATTTAATATGATATGGTAAAGCAAATCATTGAGTTGTGTGTATATTTACTTCCAACCTATATTTCTATGCTGCCATAATTCCCAAGGAATCATGGTGGCGAAGGAACCTGAGTATGCCCTCTTGGGATGAGTACCACGCAGGTAGGATCCAGTTGAGACAGACAGTCTTGATGGCCAAGCCATTTAGGGCTTTGTAGATCAATACCAGCATTCTGAATTATATCTAGAAGTCTACTGACCGCCAATGGAGCACAAGTGACCACTAATGTGCTGCTTATGAATAGTGGCTTTTACTTGCTAGTATGTGGGCTGTTGCATTGCAGCTTTTGAATAGTGTTCAAATGCTTCCCCATGTTTAGTGCACTGCAGTAATCTAACAGGGAGGGGACAAGGGGGTGAGGTTACCTTGTCTAGGAAAGACCACAGTAGTACACTAACTAAACCTGGTGCAAAGACTTTTTTCACCACAGTCACTGCTTGTCTATTGGTAGCTATGAATTTTGGAGGCCAAGTAAAGGACCTGCTTTTTCAGAGGAAGTGCTATCCCATCCAAAATAATCACTGGCAGTGGGAGCACCAGATAGTGGCAATCTTGCTGGGATTCATCTTCAATCTGTTTATCCTCATCCTGAAACCTATAACGTTACTCTGGCACCAAAAGTATTCCAAGAAAATCTCAAGTAGCACAACGAGGATAACAAGACAGAATTGAGGTTATCTGAAGCTTCAGTTTTATCTGACCTTAAGCTGCAGGACAAAAAGTAAGTCTTAAGTTACTTTATTGTCTGGTACCATGTTTTCTTTTTCTGCAAAAGCACAAACCAGAAAGACAACTTTCAGGAACGTTGATCCCTCAGCAAAGATCAAACAGATGTTTTGATTTATTTTATTTTATTTGAAATGCACTGTTTTTAGCTATTAAGCATTTTTCTATTAAATTTGCCAGTCTGCTAGGATTTCATAAGTTTGTGACAACTTTTTATGACCTACAACCAACACTGATTTCCCTTTCAGAGTCCATTTACTGAATATGCATCAATCCTATTTTCCCAGCAAGGCAATATGCCATGCTCTTAATTTTCTTGTGTTTGTCTTTCAAAATCTCTGTGAAGTAAGTTCAGTTGTAGAGCTTGAGTGCCAAGGTCAGCTCCATTACTAAGCTAATTCTAAAGAACTTATTTTGGAATTTTCCAAAACTTTTGTCAGTAAGAGTACCAAGCTAGATCATGCAGAAATAACGAATATTTCTCATGCTTTAGTTATTGAAAGATTTACTAATCTATTGTAAATATTGTAAATCTTTTTAAAGAAAGTGAGCTTCATAATCTAATAATTCTTCTCTGACTTGGATTAAAATCTATGTAGCCATATTCCCAGATTCTTCCCTCCCAGGTAGCACTTGCAATTCACAAAACTTCATTTTATTATCGTCGAATAGTAAAAGAAATTTCATTGCTGGCCACCACTGAAAAAAGATGGATTAATTTTAGTAGTTGGCCTTACAAAAGACTAAAAAGGCAAATCATCATATTTGTACTATTCTAACTTTTTAAAATTCCTTCAGTTTATACAGTATATTATCTTCTAGTGGACTGGTTGTGTAGTGGTTAGCATGCTGTATTGCTGGCTAACTCTTGCGACAACCTGGAGTTCAATCCTGATGGAGTTCAAGGTTCACACAGCCTTCCATCCTTCTGAGCTCAGTACAATGAGGACCCAGATTGTTGGAGGCAATATGCAAATAATGCTGTTATATTGTAAACTGCCCAGAGAGAGCAGTAAAATGCTATGGGGCGGTATATAAATGTAAATATTATTAGTATTGCTATTCTGCCCTGGAGCAAAAGTCAATGCATATAGCATTTCTTCTTCAAATTTTTAAGCCACTACAACAACCTTGTGAAGCAGACCAAACTAGAAGAAAAAAAGATTGGCCCTAAACCAGTAATGGCTTTTAGAGACCGAGTGCCCAAAAACTGGCCCCGCCCCTGCTCCACTCCTGCCCCACCCCACCCTGCCTGCCCTCAGGGCCACTCACTGCCTCCAGGGCCCGCCGCAGATCAGCCAGGCAGCCCAGCAGCGCCATGGTGGCCATACCCTCCGCTTGCACCCCGCAGCATCAACTGTGCACGATGGGGTGTGAAGGCAGAGTCTTGTCTACACTGCCTGGCTGCCATGTCCTTGGCTGTGCTGCTCCACGTGGGCCATGCTCGGGGGGCAACTCTCCTCCAGGGAGCTGATGGTGAGGAGGGGGTTGCAGGGGGAGGGGAGGCTGGGGCAATGGCATATGTGCCCACAGAGAGGGCTCCAAGTGCCGCCTTGGCACGCATGCCATAGGTTTGCCACCACTGCCCTAAACCATTGAGTCCAAGACAAGCTGTAGGTTTGAATGTGAGCTTCTTCATCCCTAGTCCATTACACCATATTGAATCTTAAAAATAGTATACTCAGAAGGAACTTTTGACTATAAGCACATTGTCCTTCATTTTGTTTTTGCCTCTATAACTTCTATTAATCTGTTTCAATGTTTGCATATTTTCTTGGCTAAACCAGTTCTTTATAGATTTTTTATGTCACCTTCAAGTTCAATGTTTCAAACATCATTTTCTTACAGTAAATTTTTCTAACAGTATAGGGGAATTAGGAGTAAGTCTACTGAATTCAGTGAGGCTTATTTTCAGGTAAGTGGATATAGGATAGAAATCTTAAAATCCTAATTTCAGAAACAGAGACAAGAGTGAGAAAAGGTGGGTAATGGAAAAGCAAGTATCAGCAGTTTAAAACTATTATATTTTGAATCAAACTGACTCATTCTGTTGCAATTGAATCATTATTTCTGGGATTTATATGACATATTTTATACAACCCATGCAAAGGGGGAAATATGATGAACTTTTGAGTTGGCAGCTTTCTGGGAGATTTGTGTGCATATTAACTGAAAATGGAATTGGAAACCAAGACTCAATCAAGTTTTCAAATCTGCCCTACAGATATGATAATCATTTTTCTCTGAACCATTTTGAACTCTTCTATTTCTGCTTACTTTCACTCTGGGAGGCCTGACCCTTTCTTGGGCTTGGAAAATTAGGCAACTGCAACACTACAGCCTTAATACTAATACTAATACTAATACTAATACTAATACTAATACTAATACTAATACTAATACTAATACTAATACTAATACTAATACTAATAATAATAATAATAATAATAATAATAATAATAATAATAATAATAAAGTTGGAAGGGACCTTGGAGCTCCCTCTGTGAAGGAGATGGTTCAAAAATTAGATGATAGACATAGAAAAATATATAACAGAGATAGAGATAGATAGATAGATAGATAGATAGATAGATAGATAGATAGATAGATAGATAGATAGATAGATAGATAGATAGATAGATATGAAAGAGAGAGAGAGAGAGATGACTTAGAGAAATGATATGTTATCTGTTTCTCTGCACTAAGACTTCTCCACTAATTCACTAAATGCATTTGTTCTTGCATTTAAAAGAAGAGAAATTCAATAACATTAACAACAATAGCAAACTGATGAACTGGCACTAAAGAAACAGAAACAGTTTCAGCCATGAAAGCCCACTGGGTCAGTCACTCTCTTTCAACTCAACCTGGCTCATAGGATTGTTGTGACAGGGGAAAAAAAGGGGGGGGGGAGGTGGCATATATGCCAGATCTAGATCTTCAATGAAAGGGAAGATATACATCTAATAAATAAAATGCATAAGTACCATTATGTTTTGCTGTTGCAGCAGGAAAGACCTTGACAATTAGAAATGTAAGATATGTATTTTAAGCAAATCTTCTTTTTTTAAAAAAAAAAACAAAACCTAGACCCACTGAGTAAAATTAATTTTAAACTTTGGTGTTGGACAAGACTCCTGAGAGTATTGAGGACAGCCAAGAAAACAAATGGATTATCAAACAAATCAACCTGGAGTTCCCACTTGGGGCACAAATGACAAGGCTCAAATTATACCACTTTTAACACATTGTGTGAATACCTAATGCAAGGTAGATGTAAGGAAAGAGAAGAAGAGGATGGCCGCCAGCAAGGTAGATGGACTCAGACTATGGCAGAACAGTTTTCATCCTGAATGAGCTAAGTCTTAGCGCTGCATCTTTTGAGACAAAACATTCCTATTCTGCGTACAGTGAAATTTACATTCCATAAGAACTTTGGTGCAGCTAGCTTTCTCATTAACCTTGCAGTTCTAAACCACAGCAAAGAATTTATCTTAGCACATTTTAATGATCTCCCATTTGCCTTTTTAGTTTTTAACTTTTTTGGCTATATAGTGCATTTTGTAAGCTGCCTAGAATCTACTAGAGTGGGTGGCCATAACAAATCTAAATAAATGAATAAATTTAAATTTTACCATATTAAGATCAGATCTATAAATATGTGTTTGTCTATCTATCTTGGAACTGTACAATTTCAAAATATATTTATTTATTTACTACTTTCCCCACAACAACAACACTATGAAAATATTTGGGCTAAGAGAAAGTGATTGGCCCAAGGTCACCCAACTGGTTTCATGGCTAAGGTGGGACTTGAACTGACAGTCTCTTGCTTTCTAGTCTGGTGCCTTAACCCAGGGGTCTTCAAACTTGGCCCTTTTATGACTTGTGGACTTCAACTCCCAGAATTCCTCAGCCAGGCATGCTGGCTGAGGAATTCTGGGAGTTGAAGTCCACTAGTCATAAAAGGGTCAAGTTTGAAGACCCCCGCCTTAACCATTAGATAAAACTGGCTCTCCAATTCCAAGTCCTCATGGCACACAAGTTGACTTTATGGGAACTGCAGCCCTAACAGATCATGAGGGTGCTAAATTGGTAAAAGAAATCTGACAAGAGGAATGGCTTACATTGCTATGTAAAATTGCACAAAAGAAGAACGTAGCATATGGATACTTCTAAGTACAAACTGCTGGCCAAACTTTGCTTGTGTAAAGAAGTAATGGAATACTTTGCATGCATTCGCATGAATTTGCATCTCCTATTCTGCATAGGTATGTTCTCAATTTCTCAATCACAGTTTTGTTCCATATTTGTTGACAGAGTGGCTAGCACTTTAAAGCCTTTCTTCCTTGCAGCTTTAAAAAGGTGAACTAGAATTTCATCAGCAGCCACTGCTTTCCTATCTGATGACTGACCTGTTATCTCTCAAGCCTCACTTTTTATTGGAGTTGATTTGTCATTATGTTTTCCTGTCAACGTTGTATCATTCTATAAATGTGTTCATATAGTGCTTTTTTTTAAGGTCATTGGCTTCAGTTTGATCTCTTCCATAATTCCTCTTAAGCAGGCCTATCTTAGATGTAAATTTTCTTGTGATATGTTTTTTAAAAATATTCCTCACTTTCCTTTTATTTTTGCTTTCCTGTGTTTGTTGACATTTTACATTAAGATGTCTTTCTTTGTCCTTTCCTATTTGATCTTGAAAGTCAGTCGTCATCAACATACATCTCTCTTGTTCCCTAAGGCTTTCATTCTATTTTTATAACAGTTTGTTCTTAAAACCACTTGGACGTTTTCCTACTTGAAATTTGGGGAATATATATATATTTCTATCTTGGTTCTTCCAAGTCCAGATGCACATTTTTAGCTCTGATTATCCTATTTACAATGAGATCCAATCATCCAAAAATCCAAGTCTTTTCCAAGTGCAAATACCATTCATTTTATCAGTTTTATTGCATAACCCAGATTTATAGAGGTAAAAACGCAGGCAGATACCTGTATTCAAAGAAATCAGACCCCATTTCTATAAATCAGTGATCGTTCTGTAGAAGCACTGTTCTACGGTTACATTCCTGGAGTGAATCATGTCCATGTTTTCACTAGATCATATTCTGACTGTCAGTCTTGATTAATTTTTATATTTTTTCCTTTCATCTTGGTTGAAATGCTCTCAATAACATTTAAATATTTTAACTCAGTGTCATGGTTTTCTGTCTTCCATTAAAAAAGCAGCTCTCACTGGCTTTTGCCAAAAAGTCAGCTAAATACAATGCTGGCAGCTTTTTCTGGCTATTGTTTTATCTCCTGTCATCAAGTTAAGCACATACCTTTTCTTTGGATCTATATCAAGGACATTATGAATCTTAAATCTCTGCTGACTGTATTTAACTTAAAACTTATTGAACCTATTATAGCCTTCCCCCAAAGTCAAAATAGTACCCCTGTAAAATTACCAGCTCCTTTTCAAAAAAATATTCCTTAATCCCTGTGCTTTTATTATACTTAATGTCCATCTCTTCCAATACCTATTTGTTAATTTCTTAAACTTTTCCCTAGGTCCTTTAGTCCAATGGAGATAATTCAGAATAGACCCTTTTCTACAGCTGAAATTTTGGAGCCAATGCAGAGAGGCACTGGATCTGGGATTAAGTCTCTAATTCAAATCCCCATTCAGTCATCAAGTCCATTGGGAAACTCTAGCAAATCACATCCTTTTGGCCCCATCTATCTTATACCATTTTGTTGTGACATAAAAATTCTTTGTAAGCTGCTTGCTCTTACATATAAATTCGATCAATCAATACTTCTACTTTCTTTGCTAATTTCTAGTATCCCAGATAGAGACAAAGCACAGGATTAGCAATACCAATAGCACTTAGACTTATATACTGCTTCATAGGGCTTTACAGTCTTCTCTAAGCAGTTTACAGTGTTAGCATATTGCCCCAACAATCTGGGTCTTCATTTTCCTGACCTTGGAAGGACGGAAGGCTGAGTCAACCCTGAAGCCAGTGAGAATTGAACTGCTGAACTGCTGGCAGTCAGCAGAAGTACCTGGCAATGCTGCATTCTGACCACTGCACCACCGTGGATCCTGATCTTGTCTATAGCTATGGGTTAAATGATATCAAAATGGTGGCCATGATCAGGCAACAAAGCCCCACCCCTTTCTAAGTTGTGTTTTATTTTGGAATCTCTATTGAGCCAAGGACTATATTGGAAAATTGAATGAAACATAAAGTGCAAAATATAATTATGTTTTTTCAGGCTGTTTTTTGGACTTTTAAGTGCAAATTAGACTCAGTTACTGTATATGGATTAAACACAATCCCACAAGATTCAGTGTGCGATCCTGTTTTCTTCTATATTTTTCTTTAATAACTTAAATGAGTTATTTTAGTTTATTTTAGTTATTTTAGTTATTTTAGATAGCAAACAGTTGGAGAGGAGAGCTAATAACTTAGAAGGAAAAAAACCCCAATAATATTGACAGAAAAATTGGTTGAAAATAACAGGGTAGAATAGAAATCAAAAGAATGCCTGGTTTATGGTATGTTGATTTGTTTTTTTAATCTTACAATAATAGTAAATTATAATATGGATAAAATTGGCAGTATGGTGTGGCTGCAAAAAGTACATGTTTAGATTTACATTGCATCAACAAAAGTACAATTTCTTAATTATGCAAAATTATGACTCCAATTCATCCTGTGTTTGTTAGTCCTCACTTTGAAGATGTCATCCAGTTCTGGACACCATTTTTTTAAAACGATTCACACAAATTGAGAAAGTTCAGAGAGAAAGGCACTGAGGCCAATCAGGTGACTACAAAATACGTTGAAATGAATTTTTAGTCTTAACATTTAGTCTTTAAGAAACTCAAATGATAACACTCTTCAAATACCTGAAAGGATGTTATAGAGAAGACCATGTTTTGTTATCTCTCATTCCAGAGTACGTGGCATATCCTAGTGGATTTAATTAGAGAAACACAGATTCCATCTGAATGTTATGAAAAATTTCCTAACAGGAAAGGTTCTTTGACAATGGAACCAATCACTGTCAGTTGGGGTGAGGGGCTCCTCTTCTGGATATGTTCAAGCAGAGGCTAAACTGCCATCTGTCATAGACTTCTTAATTTGGACCCCAGCACTGAATTGGGCTCAATGGCCTAAATGGCTTGTTTAAACTTTTTAATGCTCTGATTGCTAATCCTCTCTTTGCTGGATTCAATCTTACATTGCTTTTGCATTTTGCATTTAATTTGCTATTTTTAATTGTTGCATCTTGTTTTAATACTGTCGATGTATTTTTTTGCATCTATATATGTATTCATACATAAACAGATGCATATATATGCATGCACACAACAATGAAATTCCGGTTTGATGCCAGTATTTTGATAGGGCCCAAGGCTGGTGCATGCTCAGAGATCCAGAGATCACTCACAACCGCACAAGGGAAAGAGAGAGAGAGACAGAGACAGAGAGAGAAAGAGAGAAAGATTCTTTTTCCAGATCTCAGTCCACTAAGCAGTTGGCACTAGCAACCCTTTTAATTGTCCACAAACTTCACTCCCACTAAAAGATGAGAAGTTTGCTCCACCAATTAAAAAAATGTAGGCACTTGCTTAATCTGCACCAGTGGGAGAAATGGCACCTGCAGTTGGCATCTATCCTGGATACTTTAAGAGCAGAACTGGGGAAGGAGACAAAATTTTGAATGCCTCCTCCCCTGCATCTTATTCCAAACTGCAGGAGACGTTGTTGCAAGGACAAGGCATCCATGGGAAGGGGGCAAAGGTAGAAAGATAATAGCCATGACCATGCAGTCAGAACCCTTTCCCTTTTTATGGGTGGAGTCACCAGGGTACATGTAGGTGCATACCTTTCATGTTGCCAAGTAGCAATTTTGTTTTATTTTTTCTAGCTGATTGGCTACCCCAGGTTGTTTTTCACTTGTTTTGCTCAATACCTCTGGCTCCCATGAAGATCTGAGATTAAGAAAGGAATTTTCTTTGATGATTTATTACAATGAGGTAGTCGCTGAGAATTATTTGGGGGTGAATTATATCTAATCTAAGAACTTACTAAGGTTGGCTGGCTGTCCAACAACAATGCCAAAGGGTGCAATCCTCGGTCAAGGGAATTTGAATTGAGATACACCATTGGACCCAGTGGCTGGGCATTGGTTTGGTCTGCTAAAGCTATGAAACATGGATAACAAGTACCTCTAATCCCCTGGTGATTACATTTTATAAGGAGTTAGATGCAGATTTGCACCCCTGCTATATCTTCTTTCTCTTGTGCCTTCAATTTAGTTGTGGCCTTATTTTCTCCACTCCTTTTAACACTTTACTCTGTATCTAGCATCTTCATTTAACAATTGGAAGGCAACGGTCCTAAGCATTGCACTATGGTACTTTGGGAAATTTAACAGATGGCTAGATTCAATTGCCTAAAGCTGCAAAAAATATGGCCCCTGCCATCAGGTAAACTAAGCAATCAAACTAAGGATCTTTATTAGAAACAGCCTGATAGGAAAACAGGAACTTTGTCATCATTAGGAATATGTATCATTAGTTGCAAAAGATCTAGCACTCTAAGATTTAGGTACTGCTTATCTTCTTCTTATTCCCACAGTCCCCAAAAGATGTTGTCAAAATTAGCAAGGGGAAAATAATGAAAGGCTTCTCAAGAAGCATTAAAACATATAACATCTGGCCTCCACTTAGCAAGAGATGGGAGGGCTGGACCAGAGGGAAATTTACCAGGAGATAAGAATTTTCTGTGTGAATGTGTGAACAAGCCTTCAGATGACGAGTGAGAAATGAGAAACATAAACAGAGCAGGAGTATTAGGAAATGTTACTTGTTTAAAATGCTAGAAATTAAAGAACGCTCTTCTGCAAAAAAAACCCAAAACGTATTTAATATGAAATCACAATAACTCAGACAGTACCGTGAGATGGATCCAGAGGGAGAGAAGCTTTTTACTCCCCCATAATAGTTGGCAAGTGGAGGACTATGAGATGGGAAGCAGTCTGGATGACAGACAAAAGTTTTAAAAAGTGACTACTGGCAAAAGCTCCTTTAGTATGTATGTGTGTATATGTATGTATCTTCAAAACTATTACACACACACACACATATTCACTTTCCCACCACCAAGTTTTTAATGTTCCTCACAGTTAATTTATCAAAGAAATCTCAAGACATTTTCTTGGTAACCAAGGACCACAAGCACAGAAATAATCCATTACTGCATTTCATGTCCGTGGCTATGAATCCTCATTAGGGGGACCAAGAACGGGGGTGTGCAGAGGCCCCTAAAAGATATGTATCTTTCTAAAGAGTCATGCCCTAGTAGAAAAGCTCAGATCACAGAGTATTTTCATGATGTTGAAAGATAAAAGGTAGAGACAGAGTCACCATGAGAGAAATGTTAGAAGAGAGCATGATAGTGATGGCAAACCTTTTGGGCTTGGCAAGCCAAAGATTTCGAAAGTGCCTAAATTGACTTTGTTGACAGGTCACATAGACACTCCATTCCAAATAAAAGATGAATAATTATGTATTTATTTATTTAAAAAAATGCAGTTCAATCTTGTTTGTGAACCCCAGGATCTGCCACATACCACTTACCTTCAGGTGCTTTCTCTTTCTGTTTAGAGGCCCCTGTGGTCTACCCAAGGCAGCTCTGTGTTGCATGAGGACTTCATTCTTGAAGTGGCTTCAGAGAATGTTCTTCTGCAGCCCTGCAATCTCTGAAGACCATGCATACCCCATTCTCACACACGTTTTGGAGGCACTGGAGGTCATGGTGAGAACAGGGTTCTCTTGCATGACTTTCAGAGGGCATGGGGGCCATGCAAGAGCACACCCCATTCTCGTGCAGCCTCTGGAGTCTTTGAAAATCATGTAACAATAGGACATGCTTTCGAGAATAGTTGCTGTCAGGTGTTGGTAAATACTGTGGTGTTGTGACATGTCACCTTTGACACACGTGTCATAAGTTCACGATCAATGGAGTAGGATGTTGCTGCCAAATATTTTGGTTCCTGCAGTCATAAGTCATAAGACAGTAACAATTTAATAAAGTAAGAGTAGCCTTGCTAAATCAAATCATTGTAAATATCTCTGAGGTGTTGATATCATGAAACGAACATACGGTACTCCTTTTCCACCATTGTTCTCTTATGCTTAGATCTGAAGTCATGCTTCTCCAATTCAGAGGTATCATCAAGTCTTTAAGAACAGCAGTCTTGTCTTGTCCTTCATGTATTTATCAAATTCTCTTTGAAAACATGGCCATCACCAAATCATATGTAGTGAATTCCAAAGGTCACTTATGAGTTTGTTAAGAGACACCATGCTGTGCTTGATTTTATAGATCACAGTCATGTCCTTCTTCAAGATAATTTTCTAAGCTAAAGAGACCTAAACACATACTCTTTTCTCATAAGGAAAGTTGGAGCCCCCAATCATTTTGGTTATCTTCTTTTGTTCTTTTACAGCAATGTTATATCATTTTTCAAGTGTGACAATTAGAACTATACACTGTATTCAGAAATGATATACCATAGAAGGCCCTGCAACATTATGGAGAAAAATCTATCTATGTGGTCACTAGGAGACAAAAATTATTTCACGGCACATAATCAATCAACACTGGAAATTATTAATATCTAATGATCCTAACATATATTCATCTTTTTCACAACTGCCACATACTTAGTTAACCTCGTCACTGCCCTATCCACTATGACTATATGTCTCTATAAATCTACTGTATGTCATAGATTAGTTGCAGGCAGTTCAGTCCCCAACAATATATTTGTCATAGTTGACCACAAGCACTATGGTGCTGGAAGAATTACTATGAGCCTAATCTTTTATTCTTCTACAACTTGATTTCTTGCAATATGTGTCTGTGTCCTTATAACCATGAACTTTTGCTTGGTATCTGACAAAATAGATTTGCTCTGGCTGTTGAACCTCAATTGTTGATGAAGAACTTTACCCATCTCATTGGATTAGAACTAACATTTGTCTAGTGCCTTTATCTGTCAATACCTCTGTTCATTTGGATCCTGACTCTTTTGAACTTTGATAAAGTCTTGCTGGCCAGGTCAGGCAAGTAGAAGAAACAGAACATCTAAATTTGTGTCTGTCTCTCCAGCGCCTTTCATGACATACAAACTTGTTTTCTGGAATAGACAGTGTTTAGATAGTGTATATTAGCTAGGTAGAAGCTAATTCTTGTTGTTTCTAGGTTTGATGTTTCTCTTGGCAGTTCTAGTAATTTGCATGGCCAGAAACACCTTTGTCCAGCTTTGAAATACAGTAGTACCTAGATAAAACAGATGCAGCTATAGTGACCCATGCCTAAATCATATCTCATTTAGGTCACTAATTTTTTATGTACATTTATCCCAAAATTGCAGCCTTGGTCTGCTCCACTGGATGTCAGTTTGTTTCTGAGTGGAATCCGAGGTTCATTCTTAAAATCATAAATAGTTTAACAGGATATCTTTAGAACTAACAAACTGATGTACTATGAACCTTTCTGCATGAAAACATTTTCTGCATCTTGCCACAGATGAATAACTTTTAGAAGTCTCTCTGAATGTCCTATCAGCAAGAAAGGCTAAGCTCAACTCAGTTTCATAAAACGTTTGTCTCCTGTTTTTAATTTTTCTATCTGTAGTGTTCTAAGTTTCTAAATCAGGCATGTCAAACTCGTGATGTCACGTGATGTTGTACAACATATCGGGCCAGTTTTGCCATTGCCGACAATGAGGTGGGTGCGGCTTCTAAGTGACGCGTCTGGCCCGCGAGCCGGCCCCTATTCTAAATTATTCTCAAAGTCTTAAATTTAAAGTTGCTTACCCCAAGGAGGAAAGAACAGCTCAGAAGTAATTTCATGTTAGATAAATATTCTTTAATCACCTGAGCCATTGTTTGGCATTATACTCCAGTTTGGGATTATATTTTATAATTCAACATAGAGCCCAGAAGCTTATAATCTGCCCACCTCATCTACAGAAATTTAACCATGTGGAGATAGCTTGCATGAAAAATCTTCTGAAGAATGAAGCTCTGCAATCTATCAAGCTAAACTGCTTGATGCTTTTGTTCCAGAAATCCCAATTTTGAAAGTATCATCAGGTTTTCAAAAAGTACAATGATTGCAGGTTCACAAGAAATATTTTGCTACTCTTCTTTTTCTAACTGAAAACTTCAGCAATTTACTTACCACACACACTGAGGAAAAGGACTTCATTACATGATGCTACAATTAAGGAGAAAGCATCAAAGCATATTGTCACATTGAAGTATAAAACAATGGCTTATTTCAAAATGCATCTGTTTCTCATTAAGTACAGATGTGAAACATTGGTAGAAACCTTTGGTATTATCATTGTGTTGTTGCTTTCCTTCATTTTGCATCACCAAGTATCTGGCTTATTCAAGCATCTTTCAATAAAATGGGTTTTAATCCAATTAGGTAAAAATAGCCTGACATTTGAACAGCAATTGTTTATACTTTCAGAGTCCTTTCCATCACAAACATGTGCCAAAGTCTTTGTAAATTCAAGGAAAAGTCCAAGTTATATTTGCCAATTGCTGATATGAATATCTACAACATAAAGTACTTTATTTTTGTCACTTTCTTTCCTTTTTCTTCAAAAAAGGATGCAAGGTATAGTTGAGAACACACAGAGTACTTTTTCTTTGTGATTGGATTTGCTTCCTCCTAATAAATATCTGTGACACATTTGTATCTATTTCTCTCTCTCTCTCTCTCTCTCTCTCTCTCTCTCTCTCTCTCTCTCTCTTTCTCTCTCTCTGTGTGTGTGTGTGTGTGCGTGTGTGTGTATGTGTGTGTGTGTGTGTGTTCATATAGCAATAGTACTAGCTCTTAGACTTATATACTGCTTCATAGTGGTTTTACAGCCCTCTCTAAACTGTTTACAGAGTCAGCATATTGACCTCAACAATCTGGGTCCATTTTACCGACGTTGGAAGGATGGAAGGCTGAGTCAACCTTGAGACAGTCAGGATTGAACTCCTGGTAGTGAGCAGATTCAGCTTGAAATATTGCATTCTAACTACTGTGCCACCACAACTCCTCACACAAAGACAGGACCAGAACAAAAGAAAGTATATTAATTGAATTAAGAACTACTAATTCAAGTAAGAATTCCATTTGCAAATTAACTGAACCCCAGGTACAAATATATCAGAAATTCTCTCATATAATCCATTTTCCTACCCAGTGAAAACACACAACACATACACATTCCCCCTTTGCCTTTCAGCAGAAACAACAAACAACTGTGGTATGAAAAGATTCATCCATCTGGTACATTTCCATAAATTAATAGTTTCTTGCCTCTAAACTGACCAGCAAAATTTATATCCAGCTGTTTCATTAAAATTAAGAGCACTGATGCTTTTGAACTTTGGTGTTGAAAAAGATCCCTGAGAATACTGGGAACAGCCAAGAAAGCAAATAAATGGATAATTAAACAATTCATTAAATAATTCTCATCTGAGGCACAAATAATCTGATTCAGATTATCCTACTTTGGACATATTATATGAAGATCCAACTCTCTGGAAAAGACCCTAATGCCAGGGAAAGTGAAGAAAAAGGAGTTGACAAACAGCAAAGTGGATGGATTCACTTACAGCAACAGAATACACAGTTGAAAGGCCAGATTAGGAACCAATCATCATGGAGAAATCTATGTGGTCACTAGGAGTTAACAACAACTCAATAGCACATCATCATTTCAAATTCTACATAAATTGGCCAGAACAGATCTAACACCAACTATCTACATGTCAAGGCTGATAGAAGAAAGAACTGTGAAAAGCAGCATGCCTTAAATAAGAGTTATTCATGTGAAATAGAGAAAGAGAAGAACTGATCTCATGTCTGGTCCATGAGGCTCTTAAATGCTTCGCTTTGGCCAATGAGTGATAAAGAAAACTCCTATTCCCCAGGGTTCTTCTTCCATTGTTATAATGGGACAACTGTTGAGCTTTAAAGAACGCAGGTAACCTCCTTAATATGCATTGCTACAGACATTGAAGGCACCAGCTAGAAGGTAGCTGTTGCCCTTTGTTGCCTTCCTTACTTGACTGAGTGAAAATTATCATTATGGATCACTGCACTACAGTGGTTCTTTCCACTCCCTCCCTGTATCCAAGCATAAAGATAAGATAAACTTTATTGTCATTTTTTTTACTGTGAGCACAACAGCACACATCAAAAATGAAATTTAGTTGCCTGCTATGAGACATTTTCTCTATAGCCAGACTGAAGTTTTACATCATGACACCAAGACATGTTTTCCTTACATATGGCAATGGTTAAATTAAAATTGTAATGACTGGATCCAGAAAAGCTCTTTTAGGCCACAGAAAATTAGTTTAATCTGCAAATGTGATTTATGCCTGTAAGGAGGCAAGCCTTGTTATGAATAATGCAGTTAGCTTTTTTTTAAAAAAATGTTCTATTTGCCTTTGTACCTGTTTAGAAGAAACCAATTTCAGGACTTCAGAAATCCTCACTTGCAGTTCCAAGAACTAGCCCTATCATTGAAAGCTGGTTACTGCTGTACTTGAGGATATTAAGGGGGACAGAATTAGCTGGGTTAAAGTGGGTAAGTTAATCAACTAAAGTAATCAACTAAAGGTTGATCCTTGGTGAAGGCTGGAAATTAAGGGGCACTTACTCATTAGCACTGAGTGCTGGCTTTTGATTATGAAAAACTATGTAGAGGAACAGATCTGCATAGTATTCATGCCTCTCTAATTGTACTCCACTTCGTTACAATACAGAGGGAATGATCAAAGGAGAAAAAAAGAGACAATAGGAATCCAGGTCTTGTGGATTTTGTACATTAAAAAGAATAAAATGTTATGAAGAAATGACAAGACACAAATAAGCCATAGGTAGAGTATAATACATTCCAAGTTCTAACATTTCTTAGTCCATTAAACTGAACTTCCAGTTATACATTTTACAAATGAGAGACATATTTTCATATGTACTAAATGTACTATATGTCAAGAGCATCCATAGGCAGTTGCTATGTGTATAATCAGAAGTACATTATAGTAATGTCACAAATTTCTACAAATCTATAATGCATGCAGGAAAGATACATAAATTATGACAAAGGTTTATTTTGTTTGTGACTAGAATTATCGGTGATTGAGTCTGTTTGGATTCTAGTGAAGAATGTTCTGCTAAAACTTTAAACTGAAGGTTTAATTTTCAGATTGAAACAGATCTGAAGAGATTTACTTGTAGACAACCAGAAAGAAAGGCAAAGATGGTGGTCAAAGGCATCTGGAGGAGCAGGTGGAAATGCAAGCTCCTCCCCTTTTTATGTGATACGCCATGACATCACACACACACACACACACACACACACACACACACAAGGGTGGAAGTTGTGGTACAACAACAGAATGGTTGTTTTGTCATTTTGACAAAAATCATTGCATCCTGAGAATCCCAGCAATTAGCCAAAATGGCAATTCAGATTCAGGAGCTTTAATTCAATGAGGAATTAAATTACATCAAAAAGATTTACCCTCTTTTTGAACTCTTTTGTGAAAGTTAAATCTCTCAAACATCTCACTTGTTTCTGGTATGCAATATTTTGCAAACTTTTTACAAGACAGGCCCATAATTCTTTTGCTTTTCTTAAGTAAGTTACATGACTTTAAAAACATCAGCTGTTGCCTACCCAATTACATTAATGAAATTGCTATTTTCTGTTCATCTTCTTTGGTTGCACAACCCATAGCCAGCTTATAAATATCAAAACTCTGCTTAATGATTCAGCAGTCATCTGAAAATATCAGCTGTTTAGAAATCTAGAGCTATTGTAACCTCTAAATAGAAATGATCCTTGGCTCCATTTGTTGAGAAAGGTATAGTTTTATTAGAGGATAAGGTTGTGCCCAGTTTGACAGCATCATTTCTTTTGTTTAATTCTTTTTTCTCTTCTTCTTTCTCCCCAAACTTCTCATAACATATGCTATTCTTGTATTGCTAAAAGGGAGAGCCCAAAACTAAGAAAATCTCTTCTATTATTGATTTATTAAATCTGTAAAGCAATCATATTCATACAGAAAAATTAATACTCTGCAGACAATTACAGTTGTTGTTTTGTTTTCATTTTACTTCTAAAGAATTTCAACAGCAATACTGCCATTCCCATGGAAATAGAAATTGTCAAGAAACAGTATATCCAGAACTCAGAACCATTGATACGTAAACAGGGAAGCTAAAGCTGAAAATAAAGCTAGGTTAGTGAAAGATGCTAAGAAAACAAAGACTTCTTCAGATATGTTTTTAAAAATAATATTAATAATAATTGTTCATTGAAGGTAACAAAATACTAAGAGGTATTTAAAAAATGATAGAACAATTCAAATTCTGTTTTAGATTATTATTATTATTTTTGGAAAGAACATAGGGCAATTGTGAAGAGCAGGATAAAGAGGTAGTATTGAAGGTTGACATTATCAGAAACACAATCAAGGAATTTCTGTTTACTTTGAACAGATTTAATCCCCAGGTACAGATGAATTGCATTTAAAGGTGCTGAAGAACTTTGCTGATAAACAGAACAAGCACATGGGGAACTAGAGTGGGGTTAGGAAAGCCTGATAAAAGCAGCATTGTAATGAAAAAGTTGCCCCTTTTGAATGTGCGTCATCACATTTTACCCACATACAAAAGGGATGGAGCTTGTACTGAAACACTGCATATCACTGCATGATACTGTGACAAAAGTATAAAAACCCTTTGATACCTGCAGATAGATGAATGAACAAATGATGTTCCTGTCTTCAAATAGGAAAAAAAGGAAATCTTGGGAGACCTGTAGACCAATTTGTTTGACATCAGTCCCTACGAAGATTATAAAATGAATTATAAAAGCAATGAACTGAAATACAGTACATTAAAATATTGTGGTTGTTTCTAGATGTCAACAGGGATTGTCATGAACATGTCCCACAAGGTTGATCATATCTCATTTTTTGATCTGATTAACTTAGTAAATTGTGGAATGATGCAGATGTGATGTAATTTCAACAAAGTATTTGATAAAGTAGTCTGTAACATTCCAATTCTGAGGTCACTAATAGAGGACAGGAAGGCATGACAATCAAGTGGCTACTTAACTGACTCAAAACCAAACTCATTAGGAATAGGTGCCATAGGTTTCAACCTTAAGTCCTATCCTCTTCAACAATTTACTAATGACTTGGATGAAGAAGTGGAGGAAATACTTGTTCAATTTTCAGAAGTTATAATTGGGAAGGATAGCTAATACACTATTGAAATAAAATTCAAAATGACTTTGACAGATTAGAGAAATAGAAACAACAAAATAAAATGCAACAGGGACAAATGCAAAGGATGAGAGCTATCTAGTTTGGTAATCATGCATGTGAAAAAGATCTTAGAAAAAGAGCTGATTATAGACTGAATACAAGTCAGGTGCTGTGACTACAAGAAACAAAAGTGATATTGGTTCCAAATAACAGGATATGTTTCCATTTTATGTTGCTTGGAGAATAAAATCACCAGAGCCAATATTTAGTGTTCTGTCTAGTTTTGAGGTACCTTGCTCTAAAAAGGGTTCAAGTGGGGATTTTTCTAATTTTTGTGTTTTCCATCTCAAACATGGCAGTAAATTAAAATATGATCAAGCTGTCAGAGGCGGTTCTGGAAGCTGCTGTGGCTTCAGTTTGCCCACCCTGACTCTAGATGGTTTTAACCATATTTCAGCTAGCATAACCAGGAATCAGGGATAAGTGGAGATGTGGTTGAAAACAATTGAAGGAACCCACACAGAGTTGTATATCTGTGTAAACATGATTATAAACAACTGAATAATATTATTTCCATAGTCAGTACCTCCTTTTGCCAATCATCTACATTTATCAAAGAGGAAGTTGAGTTTTTCCTGACAACCACCATAAATTCGCAAGAGATTCAGATAATCGGATTCTTGTGCTTTTGATTCAGGCTATTTCCATTATTTCAATTACAAGAGCAGCTAATTTACAATGCAAAACAACCCCCACCATGCTTTGTTCACCATTCCTTCAACATGTAGGCTTATAGTATTGTATTTCGCTAAGACAGCTTGTGATTTTAATGTAATAAGGAATGCATAAAAAGTATGTTATGTTCAAGCTGTCTTTGTAAGGAATTATGATGAAAGCGTTTTGTAACGCTCCCAATAAATAAGATGCCGAGTATGGTGAATTGTGAATTTGAGTTTTTCCAGGCTAGTTCTGCTGTAATCCTACATGTGCCTCACAGCTGGTAGATGTGTTCTTCTGCAAACGGCTGAAGTTTAGGAATTCATTGGATTGCGGGGGTGGGGGTGATATAATAGATCCAACTTTCTGGGAACCAAATTTACCATCCCTGGTGAAACTTTCCTTTCCTTAAGAAAAGCAATGAGATATATTAAATAGTTACAGACTCATTTTCAAATTAGCCAGGAGGTTTGGAAGAGGCTGCAGCAACTTCGTGTGGAATGAGTGAATTTGCACATATATTTTGTCAAGTGATTCCAAACCTTGAGAGAGAGAAAGGCAGTGTTAAAACACGTTTGTCAGTTATTAAAATGCTTTCCACTTCAATGAATCTCAGTAAAAGGAAATTCATTTCTTCCCTCTCTGCAACATTTGTTTTTGAGAGATGAGCATGGAGAATGTAACCATTATGAAAACTATTTGGGAAGAGACCTCTTCTTCCTCAGTGATGGTTCTGTTGGTGAACAGAGCTGCTCGCACACATGCACTCATTCAAAAACCCATGCTTTCCTCTGATATCCACAGTTGCAATATTTCCATTTGTTCATGGAAAGCAGATACATATATGTGAATACATAGATATAAAAATAATGAAATAATAAGGAATGCAAAAAACATTCCTTTCATCTTTTTGTGACCTGTAAGAATACATGGATGAAAAGTGGATGAATAAAAAGTAAAGTAAGGTGAAACATTTCAGTTTGTTTGTATCCTGGTCTTATAAAGCTTCTGAATAACTTTCTCATACAACTGAGGGCAATGCTTATGGATAAAAAAAGGGCTCCATTGGACCAAACCTGTTTCCTTCGGGTCACTAAAGCATTGGGTGGGAGGGAGGGAGGGAGAGAGAATGGGAAAAAGATCTTTCCTAGTCCTTTGAAGGGAAGATGCTGTGTTTGGAACCTAGGAAACCTTTTCATATAAAGCATAAACTCAGTTGCTGTGCTTGGGAAAGTACAGTGTACACTGGAACTGATAAAAACCAACATTGTTAACTTTATTTACCATCTAAGCAGCCAGCTGTTTCACATATGGAAAATACAGCACATGAATTTCACATGGTGAAATTTCTGTTAACAGCTTTTCCAGCTTGCAAGAAAACTGAAGCTTGGATGCTCTGTTCAACTGCCCATAGACATATGCCTTTTTGTGGGTTCATCAAGATTTCCCAATCATCATCTTGGAGGTGACCATAGGGGAAGAGAATGCCATTTAAAGAATACTCCAATTAAAGAAAATACTATACTCTGTATGAAGAAATTCTAAAGAAGGTTTTTACCAATGATAGATACTGTTCCTAAGAAGGTACTGACTATGAGAATTATGCCTGTCTATGGACATTAGTACTGCAAATTGCATAAATTGGGTTCTTGTAAATGTTTGAAACTTGCCATTGCTGCAATTATAAACTTAGATAATTAGATATTTTAATTTTATAAAATATAATTTCCAAAGAAGTAGAAGATATGATGGCGGTGATGGGAGGGACTCGTCGCTCCCATGTAACACCGCTCTTGCGCGAGCTGCACTGGCTACCAGTGGTCTTCCGGGTGCNATGATTTTTAATATAATTTTAATTACGACACAGCTACTAATATTTGGCTTTTAATTTGGTCTTAGAGGGGTTTTTATTTTGGTATTTATTAACTTTATTTTGGTATTTTATTGTTACTTGTTTTTAATATGCTGTGCACCGCCCTGAGTCCTTCGGGAGAAGGGCGGTATATAAATCAAATTAATAAATAAATAAATAATAAATAGTTTTCACATCCTTTGGGAATGACAAAGTTGTCCCATTTATGAAATCTATTTTCTGTACAAACTTGTTAAATAGGGTTTTTCTTTTTCTCTTATCACTTCTACTTATAAAGTGATAAGATGTTTAATTCCTGTATGTATTTTGGGACATATTTATGCATGATACCTAGTGCTAATTGGACATGCACACTGACAATATGTTTTATGAATCCTGGTCTATAAAATAAATTCACTTTAGAGTTGATGTGTGAATTATCAAAAATGTGTTTAATTTCATTTTCAGTCTAGGCAAGATACTCTTTCACTGGAAACAGGAGAAGGTTGAATGGATTTAAATATTAATTTCCCAGATTGGGTTACAGCAAGGGGTCTTAATCTTTTTTGTGCCATGGATCTCTTTAAGAGTCTTGCAAAAAAAATAATTAAAGACTCCCTTCTCAGAAAAATATATTTAAGTGCATAACTAATGCACTTAATGCATTGCTAATGAAATCAATTTTGCTCAAATATAGTTATCAAAATATTTTTAAAAACATGTAATACAGAAATATATGTGCTTCTTTATTAATCTATTAAAATAATAACAATAATTCTTTAGGTGGTAATAATTTTAGATGGCAAGATTTATTGAAGTTAACAAACATTTTTGGAGTCTAGAGCAGGGGTCCCCAACACCCAGCCTATGGACCAGTACCGGGCCCCGGTATGCCAGCAACTGGTCCACACAAACAAGCAAAGCCCCATCTGTGGGATGCAGGCAGCATACAAAACCATGCCCCCTCCGGTCTGCAGAAAAGCCTCTCTCCACAGAACCGGTCCCTGGTGCCCAAAAGGTTGGGGACCTCTGGTCTAGAGGCCATAAATTACTTTGTTCTCTACATATATTATTGAATGAAAAGCTAAATTTCAGCTAGTGAAAATAAAGATGCACGCACTTGTGCACCAGCCCGCCATTCACGCAGCCCAGTTCCAAATAGGCCACAGCCTGGTAATGGGCCACGGTCCAGGGGTTGGGGACCCCTGTACTAAAGCATCCATGGCTCCCAGATTAAGAATGCCTGGACTATATTTGTGTTTGATTTGACATAGCCAAGCAATCTTTTCAAATATTCTCTATTAATAAACACTGGAAATGATTTTTAGATGAAATCAGATAATAGCAGTTTGTGGTATTCTCCTTGCCACAAAGTTCAGTGGGAATGCTCAAATTTATTCCAAAAGGATTTTATGATAGAATTCTCTTACATATCTATTTTGGAAATCCTCCAATTCTACTCAAGACAATAATTCAAATATCAACCTAGATATCAGAATGTCTAGGTTTACAGTTTATTATTACTTGAAATAAGCAAGGTTATAAATAATTGCTCATTTTATGGGAAAAGAAAGGATGACTGTTAATTTTTAGATAAAGAAGTAGAGTTTTGTTAAGTGCCTTTAAATTTTGATCATCATCAAACATCTAAATAAGGATGCTCATGCATTTCATTAGAACCTCATTTCAAATGCACTTTCCAGATTAATGGGTGCTTTGAAACACAGTCATTTTCAGTTGTCACACTTCTCTGAATGTTGTGATGTTCTCAGCTCAAAAGTGCTAATTTTGTGGAAAACACATTCAAAAATGCATATATATAAGGATTTATTTAAGCACAATTTTCAGACACATGTAAAATAAGTTTTTCCCCTAACATTCATTGATTAAAGTAGAAACAGAAAGAAATTAAATTCTGAATGTGTCTTTTGAAAGTTGACAGACATCACAGAGTTTTTGTATTTCAAATTACAGATATAATCTCCAGTAAGCAATGTAATACATGAAAGACAACTTCTGGTTAAATGTGACTATAAATGGGGGGAGGGGAGAGAGACTCTGAAAATCACATTATAATTTCACTTATTTGTTAGATTAGTATCCTGTCTTTCCTCCAGAAGTTCAAGGCGGGCTCTATTTTCAAATCCCTAAGAGCAATCCTGGGTAGACATAGAGTGAATGAGCTTCCATTGAGGAGGGTGAGCTTGAACCTAAGGCTCCCAAATGTTTTTTCAACAATAGAACCACTACACCCCATTGGCCCTTTCTCTGTGTGCATGTATATTTAAGTACGTATGCATTTATACTTGATATAAACTGGAGCAATATAAGCACATGGAAAAATCTAGTAAAGGAGGGTTTTCTCTTCTTTAACCCTTTGGTACTGAGGAAAAGTGCCTGGAAATTTTGACTTCTGCTGTAAAATATTTTAAAATTTAAAAAAAAAAAAAGCTCATTCTTTGAAACTTGGCGAAAGGAATTGGGAACCAAGAAGCTGGCAGTGAGAGAGAGAGAGAGAGAGAGAGAGAGAGAGATTACAAAATCAGATCTTCTTGGATCCAGAAAGAAATATGAAACAAGCCACCTTAAATTCTGCATCTCTAGTTTTCCAGTGTTTTGTGACCCAAGAGCAAAGAATAATTGCTGTTTAAAGTACAACATACTTAAAATGCATTTTTTGGGGGATCAGTGGAATTTAAAACTATGGGAATTTGTTTTTGTTGTAAAATTAATGCCAGCAAGGAGTCAGCAGCATCCAAAGCTAACTATAATGACAAACATGGAGCGGGTACAAGCATGGAATTATGGGTGATTACATCATCTCATAGAGAGTTTTATTGTTCCTCTTCTTGCTGCCTCTTCAGTTGCCTATGAAGGAACTGAGAACACCATAACTGTGTCCAGGATTATTCAATCCTGTTTCTATTTATTGAGTATATCAACAAACCTATAATAGTTCACCTTCCTCTATACCAGGGGTGTCAAACTGCCAGCCTGCAGGCCGGATGCATCATAGGATATTGCGCCCACCCCATTGCCGGCAATGGCAAAAAAAGTTGCGATACATTGCGACACGTCACGTGATGCAAGTTTGACACCCCTGCTCTATATAATGCTTGCCTAACAACTATAATGCCTACCTGCCCAAACTAAGTTCTAGGAGAATTGCAGTGAGAAATCTTGCTCTCATTGTATGTAATGATGTCAAAGTACTACATTTGGCATCACTTTTCACACTTCTGACTATTCCTGGATGGTTTTCTTTTCTCACCTCCTGATACTTTTCACTTGAATGCTATTGCCTCATCTGGTTCACCTAAGAACTGTGAGTAACTTCAGTTTTTCAGGACCGCTTATTACTGGGGGTTTTTTTTAGATATCTTCCTTCTGACATTTTGTACTATGTAGAACAGTACAAATTTACTATTAAATTAATATAATAAAATATAAAAATAAAATATAATAGCAACAGCATTCATAAAAAGGAGCAAATGAAATGATTAAATCATTTTACAACCAATAAAATGAACTTCAGCCAAGATATTAGTCAAATGTTAGGTGTTGATGGAGGATACTGATCAAATCTGACCTGTATGAGCAACACAGGATATTTTCCCTGAATCTGTTCTCTACATCCGGGGTCCCCAATGTGAATTGCTGGCCAGTGTGCGCATGAATGTGCGTGCACTCCCCCCACTCATGCTAGCGTTGCCCTGAGTGCCGTGTGGGCACTAGCCCCATTCTGAGCATTGTGTGGGTGCTAGCACTGCCCCAGTGTCTGCCCCTGGTGATATGCTGACACTTAGAACAGCCAGAGCTAATTTGCACCACAAAACGTGCAAAGCAAGCCCATTGTCAGAAAATTCAGAACTTTTTTCAGGACCTAACAAACACCAGGCGTATGTGGCAAGGAACCCAGGCCATTACAGATTATAAGGAGGCTCCATCGAGATGCAATGATGACACAGACTTCCTAAAAGAGCTGAATACACTTTTTGGAAGATTCAAGGCATCAAATAGCACACCTGCTAGGAAAGCTGTGCCCCATCCTGATGAGCAAGTGCTTAGCTTTGATGTCACCTCTGTCCGGAAAACACTGCGGAAAGTTAACATTCGGAAGGCAACAGGCCCAGATAACATCACTGGGTGGGTTCTTAGGGAATGTGCTGATGAGCTGGCTTGTATTCTTACAGATATTTTCAATCTCTCATTGCAGCAGGCAGTGGTTCCATCGTATTTTAAGATGGCCATCATTTTGCCAGTGCCAAAAAAGTCCACAATTACAGGTCTCAGTGATTACCATCAGGTTGCACTGACATCCATCATTATGAAATGCTTTGAGAGGTGATAAAAGACATTATTGTATCTAGCCTCTTGCCAGCATTTGACCTGCTTCAGTTTGCTTACTGATTAAATCACTCTACAGAGGATGCTATTTCTTCTGTTCTCCATCTGAGCTTGGAGCACTTAGAGGAAAGAAATACTCACATGCATTTGTTGTTTGTTGACTTCAGTTCATTCTCCAGCATCTAGTAGATGAACTGGGCCTTTTAGGTTTAAACATTCCTTTGTGCAACTGGATTCTTGATTTTCTTACTAACATGCCCCAGTATGTGCAAGCTGGAACAAGTATTTCTAACAACATTTTCTTGAGCACGGTTCTCCTCAGGGCTGCATCCTAAGTCCACTGCTGTTCACCCTGTTGACCCATGGCTGTTGTGCTAAGTTTGCCACCAACCATATTGTGAAGTATTCTGATGATACAACAGTAGTGGGCCTTATTCAAGATGACATGAGGGTGCTTATCGCAAGGAGCTTGAGGATTTGGTGAACTTGTGTAAGACAAACAGGCTAGTTTTAAACATTGGTAAAACCAAAGAGATCATTGTCAATTTCAGAAAAGGCAGGCACAGCCACACTCCTCTGTGTATTAATGATTCACTTGTGGAGTTGATATTGTGAAAGGAATAAGACAAAGATTCAGGGTGGGCTCCTTGTTTATTGTATTCATCGGCAAATAAATGCATACAAAATGCTTATAGTAATAATACTTTTGGATATGTCATCTCTGTTTACCAAACTGTTTATTTTATTTTGCACAATAGGAGTGGGATCACCCGTTATCTTACTTTTATCTCTATTCTGCAACTGGGGCATTCTTATAAGAAAACAAACTGAAATAGATTCACTTATATCTACAATGGCCAAATTAATTAGATTATGGGCAGAAAACAATTTTATGCCTCTTGACCAGAAACAAGATGCTGCACTGATAGAACACAAAGCTAGAAAAGCATTAAATGCACACATTGCAATAAGACTTTGCATTAATAAAATGAACAAATAGCATAGACATCATATTAACAGATTTATGACCACCAAAGTGAAAACTCTGCAAAGTAGATTGGATAGAAATGGAAATATGTTCACCACGTAGAATCATATCTCTTCCACTGTAAACAGTGTTTATTGCATTATCTGCTTCATTCAAATTATGTCAGTATAGTTTATAATCATAACAATTATATCAAAGTAGAAACATAAGAAAGAATTGGATCAGAAACTTACCTGTTTATGTGAGGTTTTTCTTTTTCCTGCTCCAATAGTGATTCAAGGTGGCTAATAAAATTTGAAAACAAATACAGGACAGAAAAATTAAAAATACAAGCAATTAATCATAAAATAAATGCTAAAATAATTTAATAAAATAGTTCAGCATGCCATTCCTACAACAAATATCTGTGTAAAGCCCACAAGAACAGCCTTTCCTCTCCCCAATAAATAGTGCTGGCAGGCCTTCTGTCTCTGAAACTGAAAGTAACATCTGAATGTCATTGGGAGCAGTAGTTACACCTTAGCCTTCTCCAGTAGAAGAATATCAGTATATTAAAGTTAGCAGATTCTAGGATCCTTAAACCCTGGAAGAACAAGTACAAAAATCTCTGGGGAGCATTTGCAACCTCCAGGATGCCAAGCTTGTTCAAGATTAAACAAACCTTGGAGAGATCCTAAAAACTCCCTTTTTATGACTCTGTAGTCCCTATTTAGGGTAAAGTCAGGGCAACTGGATGGAGCTGAGTGTTTACTGATTGGGTTCCCTTCTTGACACCATGTAAAGTTCTCAGCACATATTTTTTCTTTGTTTCCTAGGAGAGAAACATCTATCTAGGATTGAACTCTCAACCTTCTGAGGGGAGGGCGGGTATCTTCACCACTAAGCTACTATTTTTGAACAACTAAGAGCAGCCTCAACCAGTGTGACTTTTTTTCCCCTACAGATTTTTTAAAGTCTTTAGGAAATCATGCTGAATTAGAAAACTAGCCTGCAAAGAAGACAGCAGAGTGAGACAGGATTTGCATAATCCCTTTTCTAGAAGACTTAACTTTCTGTGATTGATCATAGGACTGGAAGGTAATGCTTCTTCTCATGCTTCAAAAGAGGGGTAAAAAACATAGAACTAGCTCAGCCGTATAGCTCTTCTCAGTTACCTTTTCATATCTCTAACATTAAAAGTCACCAGCGTTGCTAACCCAAGTTGTCTGTCATTGCTGCAATCCGTCTCTGGGAAATAGCGAGACCTAAATAAGTTTGGAAATGGAACCCTTCCCTTCCTATTCCACAAGATGAAGGCATGGGGGTACAATGCAAATATGAATGTTTGTTCAGAACTTTGATGATTGCTAAGATCCTCATTTTAATCCTTCCAATACTCATGGCCATTAAATTTGTACAGCATATAAGAGCAAATGTACAGAGATCCAGATGCTGTGGGGTCTTATTTGCTGATATAAAACACCTATTCGTGCCATGCATACTATACAAAGCTCAGCACATGCATAGTTACTCACATTAGGTCATAGTAACAAATCTAATGCTAGATAGAAACAATGACTGGATGCATACATTATATTAAGCATCATCATGGTTTATAAACCACAGGTGATAATTGGACTACATACTGAGGCAAACCAAACAAACTAGTGTGATATATGAATTCAACGTTAAAAATAACTGGAAAGAAAAAAACTCTTATTCCATATTATAGTCAGAAGTTGCTCTAAAATAATATAATTTATAGTTAGTTTCCTACATCAAACGATAATAGTTTGGGTAAAGTCAGATGAAAATTTCAGTGGGACCCACTCAACCTTCCACAAGGTGCAATTTAATCTTGTACCACACAAATTTAATTACAAAGATGTAATATGAATAAAATATGATTGTCATATCACTCAGAACTCTGGTGGGCTACCATTCCCCTTTATGCATTTTTTCTGGTGTCTCTCTTAGCAGAAAAACAACTCATGCATCAGAAAATGAAGCTGATATCCTAGAAGGAAAGGATTTTGAAAGAAAAGCCATATTTGCAATGCAATTGAAACAGATGAGATAGGAAGCGATTATGGGTATTTATGAATAGGGTATTCATGAAAGACAGAGATGAAGTAAAGACAAATTCCAGGCATTTCACTGGAGTGGTGACAGGTGGATTTACAGAGTAGGGATATGAATGAAAAGAGAATGGGGGAGGGAAGAAAGTCTCAAATCAAAGATGACTCTTCAGTTTATGGGTTTAGGAACATGTTGAAGTGTTAGCTTCCCAAGGTTAGACAGTCAGGCTCAACTATATTGACATATTTATCTAGCTCCTATTTAAGCTGTAATTTTAGTCATCAGCTGGAAATATTAAATAGATTAACAGTTGAGCTAAAAATCTGGGCTACAAAATCCAGATGATGCTTCAACAGCAGCAAAGAGTTTCTTGTTGATATCATTTAGTAGTCATTCAGAGTTTTGCAGCCCAGATACGGCAGTCTTAGTTAACCGGGTAAGCAATATGCAGTACAGTATTTGATAAACACAATAACCGTAGTTTGGGTGGTGAACTGTAGTTGTAGTAGCATAACATCCAGTGGTGGGATTCAAATATGTGAACAACCGGTTCTCTGTGTGGAATGCCGCTTCCGGAAGTCCATTCTGGGCCTGGGCAATAAAAAATTAGTTACCGGTTCTGCCGATCTGGTGTGAACTGGCTGAATCCCACCACTGATAACATCCTTCTTTTATGTGTAAAGAAGTCCATCTATATAGAAATTCCAAGAAGATCCATAAGTTAATCTCCAATGTTGAGCTTTCCGGGTCATGCTGCAGAATCTTTGAGAGGAAGTAGAAATTTCTTGCTGTACTTTTGACCTAAACCACAAATATTTAGAAACAGGGAGGAGACAAAGAAAAAGAGGCTGAAGCAGAGTATGTAGCAAATTGTGATTAGGTAGAAAAATATTACTTTGAAACACGACTGAAGTTACACCCTATATGATCTCTATATTTTATCTGTTGACAATATAAAAGGGAGCCAGCAGCTTTATCCTACTTAATGAATGTTATCATGAGGTAAAGGTAAATCAGTAACCATTAAGATCAAACATACCTTGCTTCTTTTGAACATACAATGCTCTCATTTATATAAATCTTCACAATCTCCCAGTCTTTCTCAAATGAACACAAGTCAACCCAGAAGGCCAGAGAAGAGGGCTTCTCATTTCTGAAAATTCAATAACACCTTTGAAAACTAAGCCCCACTGAATAGCTGAAAGAGTTAGCCCCTGGATCTCCAGTTATCTAAGATTGTCCCTTCCAGCTTCGGAAGGTTGCAAAAATAAAATGCATCACATCTTCTTTTGTCCAGAAAAGAGGAAGCTGTTTTGAGCAAAAACTTTTTTTGAGCAGAACATTTGATACATCAGAAAGATCTTTGAGTGGAGAAACCCTTAGGTTCTCATGAAACATTTGTGCACACCTGTAAAGTTTCAACACTACATTCAAATGTTTTTAGATTAGATCTTGTTGGCACTTTATTCATGTGATAACATTACCATATTAACTTTGCCAAGTTAATTAGGTGGGGGACAGAAACACTTTGCTCAGCTTCTTCAATTAGAAATAACTATCTTGGGAAGTTTGTCCAACAGAGGACAATGCAGGGGATGTGGATGGTAAGTGATATTGCTACCACGAGGCCCCTTTGTTTATTTGACCTTGAATCCCATTTCACATGAAATGTCAATATTTGTTCATGAATTCACCAACTACTGTTTTCTTACAGCTAATATGAATACAGCCTTTGAGGTAACAATTCTTGTTTTGATAGTATTTAAATTTTTATTTTACTGTATGCTGTTGACGCAGGGCCATGATACATATGCTTTACCACATGTTGACTGTGAATTGGAGTCACAATAAATAAACAGTGAGGTCAGACAGCTTGAGAAAGAGCAAGTTACCTTGCAAAAACAAAAACTCCTACCTTTTTCTGGACATAATAATATGTTTCGCTGATAAAAAAAAAGAAAAAAAATATTACTTTTTTTTTTATTCAAACCTTCACAAACTGGGAGAAGAATATAACCCACAAAGATACACAGAATAAAATTCTGCTTAGAACTGACTTGATCTCTTTGTTTATGTGTTCCCTGAGAACATATCTTTTTTTTAACAGAATATATAAGGGTTTTCTTTAATGTCTCTGAGATGCACAATGACAATGACAAGTTTTATGAGGTGACGCATGTAACTGCGTAAGCTGTACACCATCAGGGAGACAAGACAGAGATGAATTCCTGTATATTTGGATACCTGAAAGCTTACTGCTTCTCTGATTGTAGTTTACTATTTCCCTTTTAAACACAGAGAAGTCTCAACTCTGAGGAGCAGAACACTGAATGTGTGGCTGATACAGAAAAGATTAAATAGGTTGGGGGATCTTCTCCCCATCTCCTTCTTTACATGATTGGTTTTCTACTACATCATTTGACATAGCTTTTCTTTGTTTTCTGTCATAGCAGGACAGGAATATTAGTTGAAAAATGAAAAGCCTTCTGAATCCTGCTGAGGGCTACCTTGTGGTTTAAGTATTCTTACAAAGACTAATAAGAAACTCAGTGGGATTTTTGTTTCACTAAATTGCACAAATGCACCATTTGCACTAATAGAAAGAACTGTGCATCTGATTTTTGAAATGGTAAAATTATAAATCAGGAAGATAATTGTCCTCAAACTGTATCATCGCAGAATGAAAATATTATACATAAATCTAAATACTACTAAGACTCTCATTGTCATGACTTTAACTGGATGAAATGATGCATCATAGGGCAACAATTTTTGAATCAAGGTACCTGAAATGGGCTAACTTACAGAATGTGTCCAAAATCTGGGACCTGTGATTTTCAAGAAAATTAAATTTGGAGAAGTTGTGGCTGCTTCAGTGCTACCAGCTGCTGCTCTGCTGGTAGATTGCTGCTGTGGTCATTTGATCTACATTTTCAACATTCTGTGACAGTTTCCCAGCCAGTCTCACAATCCTTGACTGTCGCCCCACCACGAGTAATCTTAGACGAGGGAATCGAAAGGGAACTCATCAAATTTGCAGATTACACCAAACTGTCAGGAGTAGCCAACACCTCAGAAGTCAAACTCAGGATCCAAAAAGATCTTGACAAACTTGAACAATGGGCCCTAAACAACAAAATGAGTTTCAATGTGGAACTTAGGCAGGAAAAACCAAAGGAACAAATACAGATTGGGTGAGAAGAAGGGATTTTTTTTTCCTTCAATCTGTGGTCATTCTGTTTCTCTGTTTAGGTAAAGAAATATCTCTGAAGCAATAAGGCAATGGGCAAGGGTTATCTAGTTACATTTAAAATATTTTTAAAAGATTATTCCATCATCTAAAAAGCATCTTGTTTAAGAAAACACTGTCATGAGAAAGGATTTCTTCTGACATGGAAATATTTTCAAGCACAGAGGCCCTTTCCCCCCTGGGATAAGCAGGTGGCAGACACAACTACAGCTAATATTTGAAGACTTTATCATTTGGGAGTACTCATGTATTGCAGCTTGAAGCTCTGACTTCCTAGAGAAAGGGCAGAGGAAAGGATGAGCTAGATTTTTTTCAATTCAGACCTCACTTGAAGGTGCCCCAAATATTGCATAGGAATACTGCAAATGATATTTTCCATGTGCCCCATCTTTGACCCTCTCTATCATTTCTTCTTAATATGGGGTGGGGGCTCCATAAACAGCAGACAAAACTCTCTTATCTTGATTTCTGTTACTGATTAAATGAAAATCTTTTCTTAACAGCTTATGCCAAACAAAATATGGATTAATTCATGGGTTAATATAATTCATTATTTCAATTGATATCCTATTTTCTGTTCATTGACTGGATTCATATAACATGGTTAACTACCTCTGTTAGTAGAATGTATTGTACAGTATACAGAATCATAAAATAAATGGGCTGGGTTTACACGACAGATCAAGACTCAGAAAAATAATCAAGGTTGCAACTGATCAAAATTAGCATAATCTGTGAATGTAGTTTCTAATTTCTAACAGAATTGATGAAATGAATCATGTGAACCAAATAAAGAAATCAAGATAGACAACAGCCCAAAAGCAAAATATGAATATAAATAATATAAAAATTCCAAGCTCGATCTCTTCCACCCAAATATGAGTGATTGTGGGGAGGCTGGGAAAGAAATAGAAGTTTGAGTAAATATAAACTAACGAGAGATGGAGGATGAATGAGTTGGGTTGTTATAAGAAGAGTTTCAAATTTTTCTCCACACGTGCATCAGAATCAGAATCAAATAAGGAAAACTTGAAATCCTAACATGAGAGACAAAATGATATCACAAACATTAGTGAAACTTGGTGGGATGACACACTTGACTGTAACAATTCTAGAAGGCTACAACTTATTCAAAAGGAAAAGGAAGGAGATGTTATATTGTATAGAAAAGAAACCCTTTGCTGCAGCAAAATTTACTAATTGCAGCATGGAAATCCTGCTGAAACTGTTCAAAGAAAAATAAGGAAAGAAAAATGTTACATTATTAAGGGAATTTATTATAAATTACCTATATTTCAACTACCCTAATATCTGCTGGAAATTTATTTCTATTGCTGTGGAAGGCAGAACCACTATGAATGGATTGAAACTACAAAGAAGTAGATTTAGCTTGAGTATTAAGAAGAATTTTCTGGTGTTAAGATCTATCAAGCAGTACAAGAAGTTTGTCTTATCAAGACTATTTTTTTAACCAGGACTCTTCAAACCAAAGCTAGATAATCATCTGTCCAAAATGGTTTAGCAGATCCTTCACTGAGAAAAGGGTTGAAATAGGGGTCCTCTGTAATCATTTCTAACATGATCTCCTTCTGCGATACTATTACCATTCTTAATCATTTAACATCTTCTCCCTGAAAAGTTGGAAGCATCGGTAGCCAAATAGAGCTCTCAAATAAGTAAATTCCATAATGTGTGAAATAGACTTATTCTTATAGTATTATATTTAGTGAATTCAGTCTTACGGTATCTATAATGTATACTCTCACCAATATTTCTGTGAGGATTTACTTTCAAAAATAAAGAATTTTTGGAAGTAAAACTCAAACAGTGATATTTGCTTGATTTTTTTTTTTAAAAAGAGATCACTACAGAAACATTAGCACTGACTATATTGCTATGAAATGAACGGAAAAGTCTTATTTCGTTTAAAAAGAAGGACTAGTCCAGTAATGCAATCTTGCACTTAAGCTCTTCCAACAGTGAGAACAGTTAGGTGAAAGCCATTATAGAAAGAATTTCAAAGATCTTTTTTTCTGAGCTTTTCATCAACAATGCATCCCATTGTTTACATTTTAATTAACTTCTGTGTCACTGATTTATAAGAAAGATGGATTAGTCTTATGCTTTCAGATGAATTATTGCAATTTGAACCTATTTGTACCTTCAGTTAAACTCTTCAAAGCCTACGGAAGGTTGTTTATGTACAGGAAATCGAATTAGTAATGCTGTTAGTGTGATTTAATAATGTTTTGGTGGCTCAGTTGCCACAATGAGGAACAGAAATTGGAGAATGTCTGCATTTATATAGTGGCTCGGCCAGGGCTTTTCCTGTACTTTTACAACAGATACAACAATCATGCTACCGGTATTATCTAGCCTGTTAATATCAGAAAATTAAATGGCCACCAAGATCCTTAAAGCATCACAGCCTTTAGAACTGTCTGAAGAGAAGATTCACCTGAACTTCTAATTAATTGAAAATCAGGATGTTTATACCAAAGAATTAATAAACAAGCTAGAGAACAGCCACTGATGCATTAACTAAAATAAATGGGGATACTCTGTTTACAAAGCTGTCATAAATCTGTTTTTTTCTGTTTCACACTACTCTTTCTTTATTAAAAAAAAAATTAAAATTAACACCTATTTTCATCTGCAGTTTTCCATAAGATGTGGGGTTTTGTACACTATTTCTCTCTATCAAGAAATTTTAAAAAGTGCACAGTCCACGAGATGATACAGAAATATAGAAATAGAGATAGATATAGAAATAAAGTTAGAGACAGAGATAGAGCAAATTCAGATGATTCAGTTAAAAATGCAGAATGAAGAAAAATTTCCCTTTTTCACTTTTCTTGATAGTAAATCATTGGTGAATCAATATACAATTACCAGATAATTGGAAAAGAGAGGTTTCAAAATGAATGTTTAAAAGCCATTGTATTCTTCCTGATACTCATATTTAAAAAATCCTTGTTTTATGTTTCTTATTAAAGGAAGATTCATTAGAGCCTCCCCATTGGGGAATTAAGCCTGATAAGCAATAAACTGAGGTTAATGCTACTCTTCTTTTGGATCAAGTGACAGAAACGTGGGTGATGCCCAGTTATTGTAACAAGATGGTTCTGGTAGTTAGCTCAATCAACTTAGTGCAACATTGGGAAGAAAGAGCAGTGTTTGTTGAAGTCTTGTCCCAACTCACCATGGCCAACTTGCTGTAGGACAACTCACTGTCGCAACTTGCAACAAGACAACTCATCATGGAACAATTCAACTCTGTATTAATTGTTTCATTGATGTGCTTTTATTATCGATGACCACATTTTCACCAAAATTATTGTAACTCTTGTATTTCTGGATTGAGTTTCTTTATTTTATTGTTATTGGCCACAGTTCCATCAAAATTAATTTAACTTTTGTATTTGTTGAATTGTCCCAGGGCAAGCTGCCCATGGCAAATTGACCGTGGTGAGTTGTCCCATTCCGCATTTCTACAATTCAGGGAGCTTTGTATTTAGGAAGGAGATTGGTTTATCCATTCTTTAGATATTCATAAAAATCAGCTAGTAAACTGAAGTGTTGGAAAAGCCATTCCTGCAAGTAATTTGTAAGAAATCTATAATTTCCTAGAGAAGCTGATTTTTTAAACTAAATTGTCTTCATCTTACATTTTTATGAATACATCTGAAAGTATTTGACTATATAGAGCAGGGGTGTCAAACTCAATTTCACTGAGGGCCGCATCAGCATTGCGGCTGCCCTGGGGGAGGGCAGGCGGGTGTAGCCAGAGTGGGTGCAGCCTACTGGGTGGGCGTGGATGGAGTGGGTGTGGCCTACTGGATGGGCGTGGCCAGTTCTACATCATTCGCGTCAAGGGTGCCTATGGGGGCCTGGGCAGGAGTGGGACAGATCTGAGGGTCTCTGGCAGAAGGGGGTGGGACCGGGGCAAGTGCCAAGGCATGGTCCACCGGGGCAAGTGCCAAGATGGCCACCACAAAATTGTGCATTGGCTCCCGGCTGGCCTGGGCCAGGGCCAAGACAGCAGGGGACGTTCCCTCACTGTTTCCAGGATGGCTTCGCGGGCCACATGAAACCACTTTGCGGGTCGCATCCAGCCCCCGGGCCTTGTGTTTGACATGTCTGATATAGAGTTACATTTTTTGTCACTGTGCCTGGTTGTGTAGCACACTGCACGATAACAGCCGGGATACCTGTTAAACTATACAGGTAAGGATCCAGAATTTATCAATGCATTAAACACGCATCCCTTATGAGTAGTTCACCCAATATTTTTAGTTTATAGCTTAAGAAGTAAGATTTTAAAATTAAGACCTATTACCAGGGACATACTGATCAGTTTAAATTTGGTTACGAACACTATCAAGTACAGTCAAATCTTACACCCTCCACTTCCAGTTGATCTGCAAATAGAGATTTAAGAAAGAAAAAGAAAAAAATACATGCATATGCTACTTTCCAGAGCAAATTGATTTACATACATCTTGTACAAATATTTCCCATATATATTATAAATGCAACTTTTCCCAAATATGCCCAATTTTATATATAACATCCTCATATTTAACAGTTACGAATATAAGAAATATTGAAGGATAGACACCCTCGGTCTTGATGAATTACCTGCCTGTTCATGTCACAACAGATTTTGTTTTGATGGATCACACCATTTCACTTGAAAGAAACCCATGATGGATTTCTTTGATATTTCTGCTTAGCATGAAACATCAAAGTAGATCCTTGCCTTCATTATTCATCTTTGTCCACTTATTTGCAGGATTTTGTCTTAAACTATAATCATATAATTTCCTTTTGGTTAGACACATATAGGCTTGTTCTGTTCCATAGCAGACATAACTCCCAGCCCACCCCAGCCCAGCCCACAATGAGTTTAGTGGGAATTACTTTCAAAAAGATTGGTATAAAATTGCAGCTTTTCATAAACTTCTGTTGTTAGATATCCTGGATTTCTCAGGGAGCAAATGGCTTAAATTTCCAAGCATTTTGTGCTCTAACATAAGTAACTGCAGTATTTTGAATTACTGTATTGTTGAAAGTCAGCCTGGTACAACGGATTATTAACCATAGAAATTTGCTTGGTGACTTTGGGCTAGTCACACCCTATCTCATAGAAGTGCTGTGGGAACTCTGAGCTGCTTCAGGAAAGACTGACTATAAATATAAATAATATAAATATAAATATAAGTCAGCAGCAGCAGTATCATGATTTTCAAACATATATTATCAGCAGAAAGAATATGATTTGCATTTATATATATCATATTCCTTAAGTGCATATTTAATAAAATAATAATTTCTAACACAGGTAGGCAGCCCTGCAACTAAGTCCATGAAAAGTAATATCAAATTCAGAAGCCCAAAATGCTTTAATTCAAAGATTTACTATTTGCGTCTGGACTGGAGCCCAGAGAATCAATAGGATAGTGATCTATGGATTTAATGATTAAGTAAATGAGAATTAAATAAGGGCTGAAGGGATTTATATGCATGTAAGAAACAGGTGGAGGTTCAATTGTATTATCACAGACACCATCTTGTGATAATATACGGTGAATAGTCTTGGGTGCATATGAAATTCTCACTGCTTTTGACTAAGTTGATTTGGAAGATCTGCCAGAAAACTCACCTTAGCATAGATGGAAACATTTAAAAGAATCTGCTGATGTCTCTTGATTAAAAAAATTCACAAGTATTTGTCTTTTAAAAACATATATCAGGAATATTTATACAGCAAAGAAAAGCAATAAGAAAAATGTCTTAAATGAGTTTTATTAGCAAATGTATATTAGAGAAACTACATACTTTAGGTGGAATTGGATATTAAAACTGCATGTTAAGAAAAAATTGCAGATCAAGAATTCTGACACTTTTAAAGGAAAGTGTGCTGAATCTGGTGATACAAAAATATAAGGATATAATTATTACCTTTGGCTTCCTCTAAGCAATTCTATAAACATTTACTAAAAATGGCAGTTGCACAAAAGAGCAAGAGAAACTTCTTCAATAAGTTTTTACTCTTGTCCATCGAGTCTCACCATCTCATTCTTTGAAACAACAGTTTGCATTCAGCACAAAAGATATATGATAGTTTTGGTAACCTGAAACCTTCCTTTTTTCACTAAGAAGAATTATTCCTTCATATAGTATCTTTGGCCTTTCTTACTAATCCTCCTAGGAATTCCACACACATTTTGTTTATTATTCTAAAGATTTATTTAAGAATATGCACTGGCAGCCAGTTAAGTAGACCTGAATGCCAGAAAAATGCATATGTAGATATGTAACTTTAAACAGAATATTCACCTTTTCCAGATCTCCTCGGGTATAATAAAGCTTGTAGATGAATATGTCTAAGATTACTATGACTTTCTTCCATAATCAATATCTCATTTAGAAAAACAAATGACATCTTAAGTATCCATGGAGGCTCTATGGTAGGAATGACATCACCATTGAAGCTCCACCCCTTTTATATGCACATGTTGCCAAATATACAAAGGGGGAGGGTGCTTTGATCAGGATGCCCTGCCTACCATCTTGCAGATTATGGCATTCCCCCACCAATGGATGCTATGTAATGGTACAAATCTGCACTTGTCCTATTTTGAAATAACAATAATAAATCAAAATCCTGTGGAATTTTCAGATCCAAACAGACAGATATCTGGCCCATAACACGTCTGACATCATTATTGTGGAAAAGAAAAAAGTCTGGTTCATTGATATGGCAATACCAGGTGATGCATGAATTGAAGAGAAACAGCTACAAAATATCATGATTTTCAAATTGAAGTTCAGCGATTGTGGAGGAAGAAATCAATGGTTGTACCAATAGTAATAGGAGCCTTTGGAGCAATACCCAAAGGGCTGCCTAGACACATAGAAATTTTGAACTTATTAGACCTGAATATCCTGACTTTGCAAAAAAAAAACCCACCTCACTCAGAATTGCCTATATACTCAGACGCTATCTCAGACGCTATCTCAGACGCTATCTCAAGTCCTAACCAAGGACCTATCTTAGGTCCTTGGTTAGGACTTGAACAGTTTTTACCGGTTCCAGATGGTGAATTAAATTAAAATTACATTAATAAAAATAATAATGAAAATTGCAAAAGGCAGCTTTATTTGGAATAGCTTACATCCTGCAGCGATATCTGTAACACCATCAAATATCCACCTCTGCCAGGTTCTTGGAAAGGACTTGATAGACAAAAATGCCAGTCTAAACATCTGGTAGACTGTGCGATGAACCATAAACAACAGCAACAACAATAATAATAATATACTGAAAGTCATTACCTAGTCTGAGCCAGCCTACAATACTGTTAGGTAAAGTGAGATACTATGTTGCCGAAGGCAAATGATGCTATAGTACACATTCCCAAAAATCTAACTATAACACTTTTAGCATGTGATGGAAGTGTTTCTTTGTATTTGAAAGTAGCTGATTTCCTGTTGGGTTATTTTCATTGTATCTAATTTTTTTATGTATTGTCGTATTTTATAGTTATTGACTCCTTGTAGTATATGTGCGGTGTGTATGTATATATATTTAGAGGAATAGGTCATAATTTCAAATTGTGTTGCTATTAACATTGTACTTAATATTTGTACAAGTATTGAGCAATGGCAATTGAATTGTTCAGAAATATTGAACACATTCATATAGTGTGCTACACTTTGGTTTGTTTTTCTATGGTTGACTGAATGAACCACAATTAGCTGAGTTAGTACAACACACTAAGTCATAGTTCAAGGTACATAAATCACAAAAGTAGTTTCACATAAGCTGCCATGTCAAAATGAAATAAATCACTTTCTAGCTTTGTAATATGCCAGAACTGATTTGTTTCACTTTTATATGTATTCAGTTACAAATATTTGGCATCTATTTCTGCTTCACTCTGCAATATTGACAAAAGAGATTTGCACTTATTTTTCCATGCAAATTTCCTCAGATATGTATTTTGTGTACTTGTTTCCCTAATACATATGCTTTAAGTAGAGTTCTAAAATATTTCATCAAATACTGCATCAAAAATTATATACAAAATTATATGTTATATAACATACAATTTTGTATATAATTTTTGATGCAACAATATACATTGCAAAATTTGGAAATGTGTATAGTCCAAAGTTTTAACTTGCTGACTTGACAGCCTGGCACTGATGTGATGGTCACCTAACCAATGTACAGCAGTCAGATTATTGTAATTACTAAGAAAAGTAGTAGCTCAGTCGTCATACTACTTGTAAACATCCACAGGTGATTCTTTACAGACAAAAAAAAAAGTTGGTAGGAATAAACATTCAGTCTGGAATTAGTTTTAACTGTGTTCCAATACACCTATTTATCTAAGAAACCTGAAATAGCCCATATGCTTTAAAATGCACATAAAGCAAATACTCTATTAACCCCCCTCAATAAGATATGTTTGCTCATAAATGCTCTAAGAGTTGGTGCTATCACATTGTTTATTTAGTGGGTTTAAGGCAGTGGTGGCGAACCTATGGCACGCATGCCAGAGGCGGCACTCAGAGCCCTCTCTGTGGGCACATGTGCCATGCCCCGGAGATGGCAAGGGACTGGCCCCTGCTGCCCTGGCCCCACCCACCCAGTCTGCCATGACCACCACGGCCATGCCCACCCAGTGGGCCACGCCCACCTGGCACCCGGCGATAAATAAGTGGGTTTTGGGTTGCAGTTTGGGCACTGGGTCTCTAAAAGGTTCGCCATCACTGGTTTAAGGAGTCCCATTTTTTTTCATGTTTCCCCTATTTTGAAATGGTTGGATGGTTTACCTACACACAGAGTTGTTTCCTTACAAGTTTTCTTTTAATTAATAGACTTGTGAATAACCACAATTACATTGTAGGATACCCAAAACGCTAAGCAGATGACTAAACTTTCACTGAAACAATCCACTTGGTACAGTTTGGCTTAATTTAATCCATATGGGATACAAGAGACAGATGGAAAGAGGCGGAGATACATGACAATTATTTTGCTTAACATCTAGTTTTGGCCCTGGTTTAAATTAAAGGAGTCCCGGGTGTACAAAAAGTAACATTTTTAAAAAATTGAAAGCAAAGAGACTTTTCTTATGTATTGTCATCTGTTCACACGATATTGATTTCAAGGGAGAAAAGCATTAAGTTACCATTCTTGGGGGTCAACATCTTTTTTAAGCATTGGGATATAGGAACAGCATCAATAATAATATGTTGCTATATTTCTGCAGCTAATTTATTTTACCTATGTTACTCCTGTAACATATTTTGATTTATTGGAATAGATGCAACAAGAGTTTATGTCACTGAACTCTATTAGTTTCTTGATATTATTATTTTGCTTCAGCAAGGATAATTTCTAGATAAGTTCCCCAGGATGGTGGAAGAGTAAGAGAAAAGATAACAGATCTGCAATAGGAGGGAGAAAGATGGAGAAGGAGACCATTTAAATTTTACAGGGTAAAATGTGCCATTACTTTTCCTGCCTACAGAAGGCTGAATGCTAACTGGACCTCATTCGAGATAATGTTCATTCTTCCATGATCACCAATATAATACCTGAAGTCACTCCCATGACATAAACCAGAGAGGGCTCATACATATTTTTTTTCTAGTGGGAGAAAAGTAAAATCTGATGCCATTCATTAGCACAGAATTGCATCTGACTGTTGAAACAATGACTTGCCATTAGAGTCACCATGTTCCTGTCCTACCAGTGAGCAGGGAACTCATTCATTAGAAACTTAGCTGGAGGGCAGTCCAGTTCCATAAGCTCCTGTTCCCTAATTGCTTCTGCTGATGGGTACTGTCTTTGCTTTTATTATGGAGGCACACTACACAGCCCTTCTAATTAGATTGTAAAACGTAATAGAAGCACAGCCATAAAGGAATGCCCATTTACCCTTTGTTAAATGTAGAGCAGTGCTCAGCAAAGATCCAGGTTTGTTTTTTCCAGCCCATTTCCCCTCATCATCAGATCAGATAGTAATGAGACTATTTGTTTGTTTTTTCTTCTTCAATTACTGCAGTGCAAAAGAACGTAGCCTTGATGAAGACCAAAATAAATGTCCAAGCACAATTCCAGTAGTGGACACATATTTTCCTTTATTCTGTTGTCCTGTCATTTGTTTGGAATACTCAGTTATGCACTAATTAGAGCCCTTGTTCACTGTTTCCATACAAAGAACAAATAAAGGAGGTCTTTAGAAACCAAACTATTATCTCACTCTTGGGGGTGGTCTCTCAAAAAGGAATACGGGTGGTGTGATGAATATTCCCAAGATGTCATCCATGCTGTGCTGAATTTCACAATAAAAATATTAAGAAGGGCAGAAGGGGGATTCAGTCAAAGTCAAAAGATCAAGAGCTGGTAAATAAAGAATGCTATTTCTACTGTTCTGACATAAAGCCACACAATAAAGTTTTTCTATTATGTTAGTGCTTGGTGCCTTTTTTACCTGTTTGGCCCAAGGCAGAGGCATCTGCAGAAGGGGGTCAAAAATGTAAAGTTGGCAGCCGTGACTGCATGATCAAAGCCCTATTACATTTTTACATGCAACATGACCATTATTTTGACTTTTTGGACCCCTCATCTGCAGATGACCTGGCCTGAGGTCTCTTAGTGACAAAGCACAGCTGAACTACTGAACTTCAGCTGAAGTCTGTGATATATTGTGGATGTTCCAATTAAAAAATAATCTTTACATTATCAAGAAACAGGATGCACAGCGTAATTTAAGAATGGCCTAATCTACAGAATAGTGGAGATTTCTAACAAATTTGCCTACATTATGTCCCAAAGGTGCTTTTTTCCCCCTTGAAGATGTTTTGCTTCTAATCCAAGAAACTTCTTCAGTTCTTCAGAAGCTTCTTGGATGAGAAGTGAAATGTCTTCAAGGAAAAAGAAAGTCCAGTTGCCTTTTGAAAAAGTGTAGTTGATACAACCATGACCTGGATGACTGAGAATCTCCATGGATATTTGCCTACATTATGTTTTCAAATTTATATATTTGTTGCACTTCCGTAACTCATACAATAATTTGCATTCCCTGATCCAAAAATAATGAAAGAATGTTCTCAATATTTTAATTTTGATAAGATTTTTAAAAGGGATATAAATCACAGCTATTGAAAAATTGAAACTGAGAGGCACAAAAAGGGGCAAATGAATGTATAGCTTTAAGAATGCCTTTGCCTCCAAGGATTACTTGTTACACTCAATTTCTTTCTAAAGCTTTTCCAAATTCATGTGTCATTTATGTAACTTGTTGAACAGAAGGTTTTTGGTACAGAGTCTTCTGAACAGGTTAGCATATATAAACTAGGCCTTGGGCAAGTGCTCTATATTTAAGGTATGTGCTGAACCATGTTATTATGTTGTTAAAGATTAAATAATTAGCAGAACATGGTCAAGATCAAAGTGATCTCCTGTGTCAATGGTAATTAGGAAGCAACCCAAAATATGGTACCTAAGGACTCCTGTCCGTAACAGTAACCTGCTCCAGTTGAACTGTGTGGTTTCAGCATGAAATCTTATCCACCAACATTGTGTTTTTAATTCAAAATCCTTGTCTGATGTTAATTTAAGAAACGAAAGCATTTAAGCAGCCTGAGCCACCCAAGGTAGTCACTGGAAAAAAAGAATATAATTCATATCCATGCTAAATGAAAACAGCAAGCGAGACAGCTGGCTTGTGACCTCCAATGCAAAGATTGTTTACCAGGCTGGGAGGCTGGAGGGGACACACCACCCAAAATCATCTTCTCCCTTTTCTTAAAGACCTAATGTCAAAATACTCCCACGAACAGCCTTGCTCCAGCTCAAGTTTTTTTACCTATCCTTCAGACTCAATCAATCAATCTGTCCAATGATTAGTCAACCAGTCAACCTAATATCCCGTATCTTTTTTTTTTCTCTTTTATTCTTGTTGAAAAAAAGGACCTCAAAGGCAAGAATGTACTTTATGTTGCATTATTCATATGGATTTCGAAATCTTTTAAGAATGCCTTGGACAACTTGTCCAATAACTTAAACAATTATCCAAGTATATATGAGTCTTTTTTTTTCTATGCTCTAATATAGAGAAGAGGGGGGGGGGGAAACCCTTTGGCCCTTACATTTTTTTAGGGCCAACCAAAATAATGACAAAGAGTGTGCCAAACATTTCATTAGAATTCTCACTGGCAGGATCAGAAAGAGAATCTTCTCTGCCATTGGAACATTCTACCCACAGGTCATTATTTTGGTTGGCCCTAAAAAAATGTGAGGGCCACAGGGTCCCCCCTCTCCTCTGTATCACAGCATACAAAAATGACTCATAGGAAAAGGATCGCTTTAGCAATCATGAGGGACTATGCATTTTTTTAAAGGGTCAAGGAACAGAATATAAAATTATACTTACTCTGGTTAAAATCAGTTGTGATAGTTTGTAAAATCATATTAAATGGGATATTAAGTAAAGGGGGAGAAGCAAGGACATTTTAATTAGTTTATCCATTCTTGGCAAACTTAGGTTTAGGGTAATTATTTATTATTAAGAATAATAACAGTACATTTTATTTTGCTGGTTCTTTTGGGGGGGGGCAAAGAAGATTTTAGGCTGAATATCCTTTAACAGTAAGAACACATTGAAATACTGGTTATAAATCGTGGGAGTTGAATCTAGCACATCTACAAGGTACCAGATTGGTAAGAAAATGCATTACCCCTTGTCGTTACTTAACTAGACTGAATGTTTAGTAAATATATTGCTAGCATAGATGATATATCACAGATAATAAAAAAAACTATTCGTAAAAAAGGGAGACGCTGAAGATAGAATACATGCAGTTAGCAAAATCATTTCCTACCCAACTCACATCTGAATAGCACTTCAAAGTGACTTTCAAGCCATTTCTGCTACAATGCCACCAGCATCGCTGTAACCCAAATCTCCTGAACAGATGTTTTTCTGAACTCCGATACTAGTGCTCTGAAGCTGGTGACACCGGGTACACTTGGAAAAGCAAAACTCCCCCTTGAGTTGATCAGGAGGCTGCTGAAATTGAAGATAGAAAGGCAGAGAGTGTCTTTGTTATCCTGCAACCATTTGCTATTGTTTATCTTTCTCTCTGTGTAATCTAAACTGGCTGATGACAGCAGGTAGACACAAGGAGGGCAAAGGACAAAAACTATATATCAGCATAAGAGAATACAAAGTTCAGCAATAACTCCTGATGATAACTCCTTTTTCATTGATCGTGGATGAGGTAGAAAGGGTTTTCCAACAACCTACCTACACAATCTTGACTCTCAAAGCTGAACAGGCAGCCCATCTCAAATGACCGATAGCTTGAAAACCACAACAGGAAAGGATTGCTTTCTTTGTTGTGAGATTTATCTAGTGCTTGAAAACAGGATTCTATAAGACATTAATTGAAACAGTATTCCAATTCAGTCTCAACTTTATTACTTTTAACCTCAATTGAAATGTTAAATGTTACTTTATTGAATAAAGTGTAATTCATCCCTGGCATAATTCATCCCTGAAGGAGTTCTGAAGAGCCATACTGTCACCTGCTTCTAGAATGCCATGAAGATGGGGGCCACAATTTACTAGGAGGTAAGCTATTTCAAAGGAAAGCAGATATTCCAGAGAAGACCATGACTGGGATCCATCCTATCATACCATCCGGTAACTGGGGACTCTTAGAAAGTTCTCCCTAGTTGTTCAGATAGAGTGAGCAAAAGCTGTTAGGAAAAGGCAGTCCCTCAGATACCCAGAGTGTCAGGTATCATCAGATCTTAAGAGGTACTCGGAAATCAACCAGTGGAGCTCCTGCAGCAGAAGTGTATCACATCAATATCATGACTGACCATTGAGCACATATATTTCTATATTTTGGTTCAGTTGAAATTTCCATCCTCAAAAACCCCTGTACAGCAAGACATATAAACTGATCTACTATCAATAATGTGTCCTGTTCTAGACAATTTGTTCACTAGCGGAAGCTGTGCAAAAACTATTCTGCCACAATCTCCACCAGGTGTTCCAGAGTCTGATCCTGATCTAAGAAGACCAACCCCCTCCCATCCAAGTGGTATAATTCTGGAGTCAGACAGACTTCAGATCAACAACCAATCCATCATGCTTGGGTTCAGTCTGAGCCTCTTTGTTCCCATCCAATATGACCTTCTCCAAATACTGGATTATGATTTTCACCACATCTCCTAACAGGCTCAGGGTAGAGATCTACAACTGGTAATTAATACTACCTTACCCTAAACTGCAGAAGTAATTATATCAGTGATGTAGGTATTGAATGGGAAGAGGTAAAGGACTGAATCTTGAGGTACCTCATGATAAAGTCCCTATAGGTCTGATATCTCTCCTCCACCCTTAGTTTGGATTCATCCATTGCAGATTGTACTTCCAATTCCCTTCTCTCAGAAAAATAACATGGCTGACATGTTGAGGATTAAGAAGAGATACAGCAACAGAAAAATAACGGCACTGTACCACTTTTCTTGTTTAGAGAAAGCTGGAATCTGGGCTCTTATTCATATCTAAGCAATTTTGCTTTTTTTTTTTTACCAGCATTGCTCTAATCACTTCTTCATTTCTGCTTCATTTCCTAGAGATTCCATAGAGATAAGTGGAATTGGTGAACAGGGAAAGGCCACTTATATATGATCCTTTTATTACCCTATTTGTCTCCATATTCCAAAGGTCAAAACAAGGTGCCCAACAGAATCTTCTTCCAGATTGCTGGGAAATTCTCCAGGTGCTGTCAAGAAGCCTACTGGATCCTACAAACATCTGAGACAAGCCATCTTACTGACCCCTTCTTACCAACAGAGGTTAGTAGCTACAATTAACCCTCCTTGATGACAGACCAATGGGAAAAAAACCCACCTAGAACCAGATTACAACACAACTGCTCCATGGTTTATGGAGATTCTCAATCATCCAGGTCATAGTTGTGCTTTTTCAAGGTGCTTTTTCAAAAGGCAATTGGACTGGTGTTTTTTTTCTTGAGGAAGAAGAAGATATTTCATTTCTCATCCAAGAAGTTTCATTAGTTCTTGGATGAGAAGCAAAACATCTTCTTCTTCCTCAAGGAAAAAACAATCCAGTTGCCTTTTGAAAAAGCACCTTTGAGACAGCTGCTCCAGGGTTAAAGGTAGATCTAAAGCACAGCTAGGCATGGGAGTTGGACCATGGAACAAGCCTATAGCGGCATGGTGACCATGAACTTCCAGGATACTTATAAGAAGCTATCATCTTGCCACATCACCTTTCCTATTCCAGGGTTGGGACTGATATAGCTGAACAGATCTCCACAAGAGGAATTCCCTACTTTTCATCCAGATAGCTCTCAGGGATACACATCAGATCTATTATTTCATCCACAGTTAAATCATGGATCATTTTAGTTTTATTGCAGCCAGATCTAGTATTCAGTAGCATTATCCTGTTATGTCCTGTTTCAGAATTCTTAGGAACCCCTGATTAGCTCCTGTGGGGGACAGATGCTAGATCAGATAAAACTTATTTTGATCTATCTTATCTCTCCATATATCCCTCTAGGCAGCACAACTGAAACCATGCCTGGCTTCTCAATTGAATTTGTCTCAAAGATTAGCAAGTTGTGAAGATCCTTGCTACCTAGCCAGCTATCACCAATTTTCACGCTCATCCTATGCAATCTCACACCTAACACAGGTGCTGTTTCTCTGAAAGGAGTAGAATTCCAAAGATGATTTTCCTCCTGTGGCTATATTATCACAGGGCATTTACCCTTTGTAACACTATCAACAGGTAATCAAATTCTTTTCTCCCCGAACACATCAATGTTCATCACTAGTGAAGAAATTATATGATGGGTTTTAAAATGTCAATTTTTTTATTAAACCAGTGTTTACAAACTAGTAACTGCATTATTAGGCAGATAAGCTTATTATAGTTAAAATAAATCACTGAGATTTGGGAAAACACGTTATACAAGATGTTTTAAAAGGGAGAGGAGGAGGAGGAGGAGAAAGGGTGAAGAATCATTCACAATTTATTTTGGCCTAAATAGCCAATTGACACAAAGGGTCCTTGAAAATCCCATGGTATTCCTTTGTCAAGTGAATTTCTGAGAGAATATTAAAACTTGGAGTTCAAGTTTCAAATCTAACATAGAGTATTGAAATATATTGACATAGCATTACTGTCTGTGAGGCATATTCAGTGAAAGATATACAGTAAATGCACACTATTTTTGCTAGTTTTGTTGTCATTATGTCATGTGGTGGTCATAATCAATGCTGTTGTGACCAAGGAGCATTTTCCAGGCCCTTCATCACAGTGCAGCTTTACATTCACTCAAAAGCTTATCTTAGCACCAGGGAACCTTTCACAAAGGGCCAGCAAGATGTGAAAGGAAAGGAAAGTGAGGTTAAGTGAGATCAGATAGTCTGGTCATTATTAAGAGGTCATGCATTGATAGGGATCTGTATCCAGGCTTTCCAGGGTCTTATTATCCAAAGAATATGTGCAATGGTAAATGCTTCCTAAATAGAATAAATCTGAGAGTTGTTTAAAAGGTTAGTTCAGAGATAGGTAACTTTTTGAGCCAGTGGGCCTGACACACAATAGAATACCATATATGGGGGGAAAAGTAGAGTAAATCCCAAAAATGAGTTCACCCAAGCTCCATCCTCTTCAAATCCTTCAAAAAACACAGAAAAAAATGCCTTGGGCTTTTTTTTTACTTTGTCCTTGCCCATGCTGCAGACCAATAGGTTGACCACCATCCACCATTAACCAGGATGCTGCACTCATGTAGATAACTATAATTGCATACCCACCCCCTCCTCTGTGACAAATAAACCTGGAGCATTAGAGCATGATTCATCATCCCTTGCCTAATTACTAAAGTAATAATTAATTAAAATGACTCATCAAGCAGACAATGACTGTCTGTTTTTCACAAACAATTGATAGTTTAGGATTTGTCATTTTACATGCATGAACTCTTATAAGCTACTTATTATTTCTGTGCACATCTCTGCCCTAAAAAAAAGGCTCATAGCAGAATTTAAAAACAAAACAATGATACAGCTAGTGTGCCCAATAGTATCCTCAACTCTGTTCCTAAGTCTTTTATGCAGCTTAATATACAGAAATTAAATTATTTTTCTTGCTTCTTTTAGGGAAGTTTTATCTTTGTTGTTCACATTTATGTTTCACTAAAGTCACAGGCAAAAGGCTAAAAGTGTGTATTTAAATTAGTATTTACTAAGTTATTAAGTTCTAATTAACCTTCCCCAGATTGATGCCTTTCAGATAGATTAGACTACAAGTTTTGAAATTCCCACAAACTTTTGGGAATAAAGTAAAACATAATTAAAGATCAACAGATTAGGGTAAAGAGTAAGAAAGATGACTTTGATGAAGATATGTAAGAATCATTGTCAGGGTGATAAGGGATAAAACATATTTTAGATCCACAACAGACAACTAATATTTGGAAGAAACTCAGACAAACACCACTTTAATTCACTATATTATAAGTAATAAGATGAAGTACAACATAGTTAGACTTGGAAGATTCTGTTAATATAGCCAATAAAAGTACTTTTAGTCTTCCAATGGAGTTGATTTATTGGTGAAGTCTACCTATTGTAGCTGACATCAAGAAAGCTGACAAGAATCATTATCTTGATTCTTGTTTATTAAAAGTGGAAGCTAAACAGTAGAGTCTTTGGTCTCTGGAGAACACCAAGTTGAAGAAGACATGTTTGTATGGTAACATATTTCTTATTGTACATATCTCTAATGATGAATCCTGAGAGGTACGTGTTGCTCATGCCATGCTAGCATCTGTCTTTATGTATTTTTGAACCTCTCCACGGACATATCCCTAAAATTATTAAGAGTCAGTATCAACCTGAAGACTTTACCCATTATTGTTAGACCTGGTGGAAGATATTAGTTCTATTATTCTGAAGTTTCAGACTGGAAACTGCTCACACTTTTTAGTCTGTAAAGGACCAACAGAATTTGTCCTTCATTATACCTTCCTTTGAGATTTAATTGAAATATGGGAAGTCAGGAAAACTGTACATCACTGGACAGATGACAGTGTAATAAAACAGAAAGCATGTGTGTAGACTCCGGGGCCATCTTGTAACTAAGTGCAAGAACACCACCCTCATTCTTGAAAATGTCTTTTTCTCCCTTGAAATGAACATCTTCAAATGAAATGAGAATTAGCAAGAGAAAATGCAGGAAAATCTTTCTGCAACTTTTTCTTGTCTTCATTTAGTTTGCCTTAGATATTTGTAGAATTAAACCAGCCATGTAAATGTATCATTAAAAATCAGCGGATAGAACTGTCTTATAGCCTTTGCCCTCAGCGTTTATACAAATGTACAGAACAAGTTGTGGAAAGGAAGAAAAGTAGAAACAGAAAAGCTCTAGTGTGGGCTGCTACCAGCTTTTAAAGCCAAAACTTTTTCTTCAAAACATCCATAGTGGCAACTTTGTGGTTAGTTTGGAACCACAAGGCTAGTTAACATCTGGAAAAAGAATCCTATGAGAGTCCAGAGAAAGCATGTAAAATAGCTGAGAGCAGAGGACATCTAAGATAATATGAGCTTGTAATATTATTAGCTTGTTCTGGTTAGGTTAGGAGGCATATCTCTATTTCTATCTCTATGTCTATTATCTCTATCAACTCTCTCTCTCGCTCTATCACCTCTATTGTCTCTATCATCTCTATCATCTGTTTTAATTGTACATTGCCCAGAACTGCTCTGTGAGATAAGCAGTCTCCAAATTTGATCAATCAATAAATAAATATTTCTATCTCTACAAATGTTATGCCATCCTATACACACACTTCATGACCTTTAGGATTCTAAGCTCTCGTGCTGTTGGGCTTATTTTAAATCAAAAGCCAATGTTCCCGCAGCTGTGCAAGTGAGGAACGCCTAAGAAAATAAATACTAGTTAGGGTGCTATTTAATGCTGTTAACTCCAGAGAGTGGAGGCTGGAGGGCAGAAGCTTTTCACAACTTTTATTTGCAAGACTAACTCCATGTGGTTGTCACGACAGTTGTCTTTGTGGCCAGAGCTGTATTGCTAACAGATGGCGACCTGGCAGCTTTTTCTAATTTATGCAGGCACTTCGGAGGACCTGAGAGAAATGGAGAGAAATTTTGTATTAACCTTAAACAAACCTTTCCATGCTCTGCTAATATGGGGGCTGTTTTGTAAGGCAAAGCAGATGCACTCTCCCACTTCTATCTTGTCTCACAATGATGTGAAGAAACTGCAGTAAGAAAAGAGGGCATCTGAGCTCTGAAAGTGACTGTTCCTGAAACATCTCTAGAAGCCATGATTAAAGAGCTGCAATGCAGATGTACAGGTTTTGAATCACATTCAAAGATCTGCACATGAAAGGACATCCCCAGCTATTTCGGCATGAAGGCTAACCCACTCACTAAACAATCTCCCCCTATCTGATACTGTCAAGACCTCTTTGGATTTCATCTCCCACAATTGCAGCAGTATGCTCATAGTCCCAAACATATCTGAAAGGCATCAGCTTGGCAAAGGATTTCATGAAAGACACACCAAATGAAGAAGTATATTTAAATATCCCAGAAAAAAAAACAGCAAGGTTAGATCATTCTTTCTTGTCCTCTTCCTTCCTCCTGCCACCCAGAAAGTTTTATATACTGATAATACTTGGCCCAGTGCCTGGTTTCCTTGCAGAATTTGCTGGTCAATCAGAGCAAGGGAGGGGGGAGAAATCGCTGTGTGACAAAATTGCTATCTAGTTCTATATATAGTACATCAATTTCTTCTTCATCATTCTCCCCAACCCCCCCCCCCATCTCCAAAGTCATTCTGTATACTCTTCAGGTACACATCTGCTGGGAGAACAGGAAAAGAAGCAAAGCTCTTTGTCACCTCCAGCCGCCCCCACATGATTGTCCTTGGAGTCCTGTAAAGTCATTGTGCTGATAGATCCTGCTATACAAAGCAGCACCTATTGCTGCCCCTGACTGCTAGCAGAATGTGTTGCTAAATTTAGCCCAACACTGAGCAAAGCTCGTTGTATTTGTCCTGATTAGCCTGACTGTGTCTTCTGTAGCTGACTCCAATAATCAAGTAAAAACCACTCATATACAGTAGGAGGGCATCTAAAAGGCCATTTTCAGCCTCTTTCAATTAATGTGCTCTGGAATAATAATGACCTCTTCCAATCCAATTCAGAAATCCGCTATTCTTCCTAATGTGCAATTTACTTTCTTCAAAAGAAGTTCATAGGGCAGCAATCCATTTACTTAATTGGTTTGACTATTATGGCAGGGGGCTTTCATTACAGAGTGGTTTGTTCCTTTATAGTGATACAGTTAATCAAAAGTAAAAGGTTAAATGCCCAGGAGAATGGAGTATCATGTTCCATCACAAAGTAATAGCAAACACTAAATGTTGATGCTTCCTTGCATTTTGCTTCATGGTTTATTGGAGAGACATTCCTCTCTGGAGATGAGAAGGCTACTAACCTGAAAAATGACCATTCAGTTTGCAATTTATCAGACCTGTTATTGACATATTTGCAATTCGGTTCTCTGAAGAGAGTAAAGATAGGAAGGTGCTAACTGTAAATTGCTAAACTCTCTAAGGAAAGAGGAACTTGTCAGCACATATTTTGACACATATCTAGCCATCTATCTAGGCCAATCTCTGGTGTGACTGAGAAAAAGAACTCAGCTGAAACATGGCTTTACTATCAGTGCAGATAAAAGATGATTGGCATCTTCTATCATCAGGAAAAGGTTTAACATTGCCCAAATGATTGTTCCCAAGTGAACCGTACTTCTCTTTTTCTACTCCAATGCTTCCCATATTCACTGTTTCTGTTGTAGGGGATGTACTGCATTTCTTCCCATAAACCCAGCTTTCTGCTCAATGATGGTTGTTCTGCATTGCATAAGAAATAACAAAACAGGCATTTAAAACTGGAGTTAAAGAATTAAAGGAACTGGAGAAAAGCTTGCCAAGTCATTAGTGGATATGGAACACAGAGGAATTAATCATATTTAATTACAAAATTAAAGTGCTCCCATCTAACAATATGCTTGTTTGTACCAGAAATGAAACAATATCAGGTAAAACATGCCAGTTCTCTTTAAGACCAGAAGAACAGGGGTGTGAATGAGCAATGTATGGATAGAGAAGTAATTACGATGAGAGGATGTGAGACAATGGTTCATTATATTCATTAGACTAATAGTAATTAAGTAGGATAATATGATTCTGAACATAATTAAGTATTACAATTTATCTGGCTTCGAAACTTCAGCATTCTGTTTTAAAGTCCATGTCAATGATGGTTCCCAGCTTAGTTTAAGAATATGGCTTTATTCCTAGAATGGCAAATTATCCAACTGCACCAAAAACTATGCAGGAAAAGAAGTTTCCTTGGAGAAATCTGTTACCTATGTGGAGAGTTGGTTGATGTTGCACAGTTTGATCAATTCACCTTGTCTCGTCTTGCCTTGAGTTTCCTTGGCTTGTCTCACTAAGCTGCCCTGAGGAATCTTGCTAGGCATCCATCCTCCTGGGAGGCAGGTGCTTAGGAGCATTCCAATAAGGTTCTAGTAGCCAGATTTGACATGTGTTAACACACATAATTTTATTTACAACAACATGGTGAGATGTTCTTACATGATATTACCCTATTCATTATATGATCCTTTCTTGGATGAGATAACTGAAACAGTTACTTCAGAAGCATGAAGAAAATAGAGGGGTAACACATACTTAAATATTTTTTTCAAAAAACAATTAACATTAGTACCAGCTAAGAATTTTTCAGGCAAAAATATATTGTTAAAATTATAATGCTGATTCCCAAAGAAGAAAATAACAAAATATTAGTAGACACAAACAACCTAATATGCCTTTTCATGATAGTGCCATAGTAAAGATGTCTCAGCTGATTATGTAATCCATGGACAGTGTCTGAGAGCTACCATCTATTCATTCCAGGAGGTATATTTTATTTAAACACTTTCTTTTGTGGTCACAATCTGATATGCATCAATCGTCTTTTTTAATCACTCATCCTTTTGTCAAGAATAAATCTCTGGCTCCAAAGAAAGATCATAATTTTTTTTATGTATCAGTACAGGCTCAATTAGAAAAATACTGGGTAATTGCATGAGCTTCACAAAACCCCATTTCAGACTCTGCAGAGAAAAAAGCACAAGAGAAAAATGCAGGGTTTTTTTAAAATCAAAAAAACTATTTCCCGAGAAAGCTTGATTGATTATACAATATTGAGTTAGTGTCAACTCTTACCAAACCGAAGAGATTTTCTCCATAAAAATCTTTTCCTAACTTGGGATCCTTTTGGCACTTCCAACAGCATACCCATCACCTCTATATCCAACTACTTCTTCCTGCTGGTTGTCCTCTTCTCCTTCTTTCCACCTTTCTCATGACAGCACGACAGCCTTCTCTAGAGAGTTGGGTCTTTGCATCATATGTCCAAAGTAGGAATACTCTGATTCTGAACATTTGTCCCTTGAGTGAGGACTCTGAGGTAATTTGTTTGATGAGTCTTTTTTCTTTTCTTTTCTTGACTTTCCATAGCATTCTCAGGAGTCTTCTTCAACACTGATGTCCAAAAGTGTCAATATTCTTCCTATCCTGCCTCTTCAAGTCCACCTTTTAGTGCCTCACAGAGATTACCACGGCTTGTATGATTCTAATCTTTGTAGATACAGAGCCCTGACAGCAGATCTCATGGCTGCTCTTCTCTATACTGTAGTACATTTCTTGACTCCTTATTTCTTTACTACAGGTAGTCCTCAACTTACCACAGTTCATTTAGTGACTGTTCAAAGTTACAACAGCACTGAAAAAGTGATTTATGACTATTTTTCGCAGTTACGACCGTTGCAGCATTTCCATGGTCATGTGATCAATATTCAGATACTTGGCAACTGACTCATATTTATCACAGTTGCAATGTCCTGGTCACCTTTTGTAACCTTCTGACAAGCAAAGTCAATGGGGAAAACCAGATTCACTTAACAACTGTGTTACTAACTTAACAACAGCAGTGATTCACTTAACAACTGTGGGGTAAAACTCATTTAACAAATTTCTCACTTAGCAACAGAAATTTTGGGCTCAATCATGGTCATACGTTGAGGATTATCTGTAATAGTTTTGTAGTGTTTAAATGTTATTTTTGTGCAGGGGGGTTAGTTAGTTAGTTAGTGTGTGTGTGTGTCAAATACAAAGGTATGTATTTGGATTGGAATCTATTGTGATCGTAAGTCAAGGATTACCTGAATTGATAGTTGATCCTAAAAAGCAGAAGCCATTGACTACTTTGATCTTTCATTATCAATTCTAAGGCTGGTTGTTCTACCTGTTGCCATTAGTTTGCTTTTCTTTATTTTTAATTTTTTTACTGGGCTCATTGACTTTCATGACTGGACCTTGCAAATCCTGTGCATTTTCAGCTTTCAAGATAGCATAGTCAGTATAACAAGTTATTCATAGTTCTTCCTCCAGCTTTAAATCCATGCCCATCTTCTTCCAATTCAGTTTCCCCTTATATATATCCAGCATATAAATTCAGCAAATAATGGGATCCAGTTTCTTTCACCAAGTTCTACCTGAACTGTGGCTTCTTCACCTGTATATAGGACAATAAGGTATTCTGGGTTTCTCATTTTTCTACCACATTAGCTTGATGTAATCAATGCAATTGAATGCCTTTCTAAAATCAATGAAACACATACTGACTTCTTTTTCTTTTTGCAAGCTCACAGTCCTGCAAATAGTTTGATCATTAATGCAAGTTGGCCCCATAAATTATCCTTTGTCAATCCTACCTGGGAATATTTAAGAGTATGCATTAATCAGATTCATGCAATCTAGCAACTTTAGAGTACAACATGTAGCAAAAATCTCCCCAAATCTCCCAGGGTCTTAGAAGTTTTTTTGATTTTCTAAACAGAAAAGGGCTCTATGCAAATAGTATTCTGGCACCACAACTGCTTGCAGCACAGCTACAATAATCAGCACATTTTGCCGAGTAATTGGCAGCCTGATGGTTATGAGAGCTGACACTGCCAATACTTCATAAAGGCTGAAAGAAACATTTCTCAATTCCACATTGCATAAACAAAGCATGCAGGAAAACCCCAGGAATGCTAATGATCGCCAATACTTAACAATATTTAATTACAGTCTCTCATCAGCTTGGCAGAGACTGTTAAAAAAAATGTTCAGAAAGTTCTTAAACACTCAGAGGTTGGGGAAAGGTTTTAAAGGGCTTTATGTACTTATGCAAAGCAACAACAGCAATGGCATTTACTCCATATCATAGCCAACACCAGAGCATTTCCCCTTTGTATGATTTACCAAGAACAATTTTTATAAATACTCAAGTGATTAGCATTTTGTTGCCTTCTCCAAAGAGATTATTCCATAATTCAAGTAGGTTTTAAATGTTTTCAGTCTGATGATCAACCTCAATTACCCTTGATTTTATCCCATTATATAATGAAAATGTAGGTCACACTTACAAGTAAGGCTTCTGTATCTTACAAAGCAAGAACAAAAACTGTTAGGCAAAATTCATTGTATATTTCTTCATAAGTAAATTTCACAAAACTCAGCAGTAGTTCAAAGTGAACATGCTGTCAGGCATGAAAGATGAGGATGAGTAAAATTCTAATTAATTGGAATTTTGGTATTGGAATTAATTTATTACTAGTCATGCCTGTGCACAAGAATCTATTCAATTAGAGGTTAGCACTATCTTGATGTTATATCAGGATCAATAGAATTCAAGAAGGGTTAGATTTAGTCTGTTTGTGATTATGTAGATTCCCAAGGCTGATTCCTCTTTTGACTCCACCTCCAGGCTCTGCCATTCCTCCTACACATGCCTTTGGTAGGAGGTGATTTCAATGCATAGTTGCCATGTCCATTTGAATCACTATTTTAGTGAATTTTTAAATGGGCTATGTGGAGCCTTGTGTCCAATTTATCAAACTGAAATTATTAAATTTGATTTGACACCATATGCATTATTCATTTATTCTGATTATTTCTACCCCACTTTATAGCTTGCAATAACTGCCTGGGGAGACATAGCAAACTGAAGATGGCTCTACAAAAGCAGAATTGATGATTGCAGCAAAGACAAAGGAACCAGTGAGTAAACCGGTTCTTTGGAATCTCTTCAGATAAGGAGAGGACAGAAGATCACCCACATGTATTCTGGATAGCTGCTCCTCAGGAGGAGACTGCAAGACAGTGGTTTTCCACAGATTTAAATATCAGGAGACCAGAGGATTAACCATTTGGCTCACAATTGCGGCAGAGCCTTTTATAGGTTACTATGTTCACAAATCTTGTTTTCTAATCATGTTCAGAAATTGAACTTAAAGAAGCAAAAATGATTAATAAAAAGCCAGATAAGATTTTGAACTCAAAAAGTTATAAACAAACTAAGGGTCCAGATAAATGTGGAATATTAAAACTTTTAGAATAAAACTTTGGAATTAATTATAAAAATAAACAGGGTCTTATGAGAAATTAATATGTTTTGCTGTTTGGAAGATATAACAGAGATAAATAATTTCATGACTTAAAAATTGGAAAGTAGAAGTTACTAAAGATTTTGTTAGAGGGGAAAAATACAAGCCTATAAAATGCAATGCATTATAACAATGGAAATACTATTCAAGGAGACTTTTAAAGAATGCAGTCTGTAGGAGAAGAGCAGGCTAAGCTGGAAGGAGGAGTTAAATGTGTCAGTTTGGAATTACTGCATGGCCACAAGAGACCCAAGCTCAGCCCCCTGTGAATTCCATTGAGCCTTATTTAGAGTCAATTTAGCATTAGCTATTAGTTAATTAGATACTTTTGTATAGGTAGGAATAATGAACTCTTCTCTATTTTGAAATCAACAAATGTTCCTGGTTATTTGCACCTGACTGAGTCAGAAATCATTAGACACAATATCAGCAATGTCAATAATGATGTCTGCTTCTCTGAAGAGACTATGTCCACAAGATGTTATTGAAGAAATGACAGATATAGGACACATTGTATTGTCCAAGACAGAGATGATATTGAAAGTAGTTTTACAATGGACAGGCCAAGAAAAATGACTTGGAAAGAGATGTTTCACTGCATCTACCAAAGAAATTGGCTGATGCTTTAAAATTCAAAAGGGATATACAAATAATAAATCAAGAGAGTGACCTGGATATTGTTTTCCTTATTGGATTTACAAAAAGAAGTTTGTTAAACCCTTGAAGAATTATGTGTGATGGGACAAAGAAGAAATGAATAGAAATCAAATCTGGCAAAACATATTTAAACAAACTGAAGATTAAGACAATTAGAAGTAAAAGGAAGGAATATAATGTTGGCTTATTTAATCAAGATATGTTGTTACTTCTGGTAACCCTTTATGGACTCTTTGCTGACATAAGAACTGAAAAGATAATACTTTATGGATTTGTCTATAGATAAGCAATAAGGGTAGATAAGGGTAGAAATCCTGTTGACTTTTTGACCAAACAAATATTAGTCATACTGTTTAAGAGAAAAATATTTATAATCTTCTAGGACTGGTGTAATCAGGAAGCTATGCAGGAAGGGAATATACCAGCTCTTGTCTTCTCCAGCTGGGTTTCTCCAAGGAATAGGACACAGAAAAAAGTGTTGTTGTTTTAGGATAGTCTACCAAGTATCCTAGACTAAGGGTTTTTAAACTTTTTCAGACCATTAGGTTTTTTTTTTAAGTCCCAGAACTCCTGATTAAGAGATAAAGCTCTAATGACAGAAAACAAGCTAAAGTGAACTTGGTTTTTTACATGCTTTAATATTGCCTTAAGTCTCCCACAAAATTCAATCAGGTTTTCATGGATTACTACATTCCAAAGCAGATGGACTTTCTGAAAATGTTTCAAAAGTAGCAATCTTGAGAGACTAACAATGCAGTACATGAAAAAAAGTATCTAGCAAAGCCCTGATAGCCACTGATAGCCCCTTTTCAAGGTGAGATGGCTGGCAATGTTGAGATTGAAGTCCAAATGCAGGAACCACTAAGAAGAAAACTAGACTGATCATCCAGATATTTCTTAGTTCACTTCAACTCCCACCATTAGCCATACTAGCAGGTGCTGCTGATAGACACTCAATACCCAATTCTGCTATGCAGAATGAACTTCTCAAATGAGATATTCCTTTTAGTATGGAAAACTGTATGTCAAAGGTACTGGAAGACACCTCTGAGTTATTGGCACTCGTATTCTGTGCATTGCCAACTATGTAGAAAAAGAAAAAAAGAGAGAGAAAAGTTTGCTCACACCTGTTCCAGTTCAACCAAAAAACTGCTCACACAAATCTAACGTTCCACAAGCTGGAGATACATTTCAAGGTTGTATTAAAGCTAGATAGTGCACGAGACATACAAATTATTAAAGAATGCGCTTCCCCCCCTCTGTCAGCTCCAATATACTTCTCTTATGAAGCAAAACAGATGCTTGTGCTAAAAGCTTTCCAAATATTTGTGTCTGGCTTATAAATCATACTGTGTGTTGGTGTTCCCCCCACATACACACCAAATTTTTTCAATCTAACATATGACAATATAAAACCTCAGTTCTAGTTAATGTGGTGATGGAAAGAGTACCATCCAAGGTTACTTTGGGGTTAGGAGAGGCCAAGTCCTTTCCCTCAAGTTCACACATTCAGATCAGCAGCTTGCTCATATCTTAGGAATGAGGGTCATATTTCACTACCAATAATGGGTTAGATTGCATGCTCACTATAGACTTTTGTGGGAGATGGAGGAAAGCCAGGGCTGGTCAGAGCTTGAGGGTACCAACTTGGAGAAACCTAGATTGTATCTGAGCACTCTCTTGTGACAACATTCCAAAGCAATCATCATTTTTAAAAACAAAACAAAAAACCATACTGTTTCCTGATCAGATGTAAAAGAGGACATGTCTCCCCACCAGGAACTGCTGTATAAAAGGCAAATGCCTCCACATCTCTACTTTGAAAATCCTTTCTTCTGCACCAGAAATGAACAATCTGTAGCTCTGGAATCAACAGGTTTCTGGCGTCCTCTTCAACAGGACCCAAACTTCTTTGAGCTTCTCCATTAAATTTGTGGACAGTGAAGTTGGGTGGCCATGTTCTCTGAAGAAGAAATTCTTCAACAACATTTAGAAAGGTTTCAGAGACAGGAGGAATGCTATTGAAAATATCAACTCAAATAATGAGATTTTTTTCATGATGCCTTTCCCTGGGATTGAACTGAAGTGTGGGAAGTCAAGGAGGCTGTACATGATCAAGGCAAGATTGAATAAAGAAATATAGAGCATAACATTCTGTCAAGTTAATTTTCCATTTGAAGAAATAAAACAAGTTCTTCTTCCTCAGAATGAACAATAACAGGAAAATCTTTTTTGCCTACCTCTTATACAGATCCCTAGTAAAACAATCTCCAACTACATCATGGGCCTCCTAATGGTAACTTCTAGTGGCAAAGGTACTTCTTTGTCTTGTTTATACTGCGCGAGCTGCATTGGCTGCCGGTGGCCTTCCGGGTGCGCTTCAAGGTGCTGACTATCATCTTTAAGGCGCTCCATGGCAGCGGACCAGGATACCTTCGAGACCGCCTTCTGCCACAGATTACCTCCCATCGGCCAGTACGCTCCCACAGGGTGGGTCTCCTCAGGGTNAGACATGGCTATTCCAACAAGCGGGACTGGCCTAGGGCAATTTTTAGAGGGGTTTTTAATCATATTTTAATTAGACAACATTTAAATATTTCTTTTTAACTAATTTTAATTTTGTAATTGTTATTGATGTATTTTTTAACTGATTGTCAGCCGCCCTGAGTCCGCAAGGAGAAGGGCGGGATATAAATTCAATAAATAATAATAATAATAATAATAATTATCTCCTTTCCATTAAGGGAGGATGTCTGCTGCATAAGAATCACAGGTCAAGGATTTACGGGACACTTTTCAAAGCTCAAAAACATTCTGGTGATGTTGCTCATTCTTATATTTTCAACCTATTGAATGGATTTGTTTGGTAGGGCTTTGGGTTGTCTTTCAGTTCTCACTAGCGTTGTCTGAATGCTCGGGTTTGTTGGCTAGAACTCAAAGACAATCCAAAGCCATACTGTGTCCAAACGTAGGGTCAATCTCGTCCGAGAGACAATGTCTGCAGAATCTTTGTGAGCCTTGAAAAGTGTCTTGCAAATCCCTGTACCGTGTCCAACTTTAGGTCAATCTCATGAGAGTATAGATTTACTGCCTTCAATAACTGGCAGTTCTGGGGAGATCAGGCAGGTATAAAAAGGGAAAGAATGTCTTAGAGGGAATGAAATGGAAATACAACGGCATTTGAAACAGGCAGACAGAGAAAGGAATTTAACTTCAATGTAATCACAGCACATGTGTGGTCCCAATATTTCTGGGATAAATTCTTTTGGGGCTGCATCAGAGCTGTGTCAGGGTGCATTACTTTTCTTCCAGGGAACCCTACCAGCTGCCATCTGTCGTCACCACAATGCTATTAACTTAGCTTTTCTTTTTCTTTTCTTTTTTCTTTTTTTTTAACAAATCTCAGCCTTATTACATTTCTCCAAAGAAATGAAAGAAAAGAACTATTCATGTCTGGTGCCATAGGTTTTATTGAAGGCAGTCACATTCTTTGTCCTTCTTGGCCCACTGTGATACTAAACATGTTATAAAGTTACCTTTGCATCTTTATATTGCCATAAATTCTTTATTATATAAAGGAGAAGAGAAAGCCTCTACACGCAGGATCCTGTTCAGTGCTGAGGATAATTACAAGCTTGTACTGCAGTTTTTCTAGTGTTTACTTTACTTCTTTATCAGCTTTACTGGATCAAAGCCAAAGTGCAAAAAGGAATCTATTTCTGATAGGAATGACACGGCATCCTTGATAAAGTGATCATTACATCACTTTAGCATTCTGGTTGCATCCTTTGTGCAGATTTGACTGACCTAGTGCAGAAGAAATAGCCGCGTGAGTTCTCCTACGTCAAGGAGAAGATTTGATTAAATAATCCATAAAACTTTATCATCTTCATGAATTGAAGGGACTGATTCATCAGCAGCTAAGAATTCATTATTTAATGTCACTATGACTAGTATTTCCAAAGAAAGACGAATACAGAATTTTCTGACTTATTGTTCAAACCTTAGATACAACACAGCACAATTTGCTTCTTGCAAACAAAGTGCCTTGGAAGAAACTTGGGTATTAAGATTCTGGATGCTGCCCTGTTGAGGTGAATGGTGTTGTAAGAATATAGCTAGAATTCTCTTTGAAGTTCTCAGAATATCCAGTTTTGGAGGTTCTCTCAAAGCAAATGCTCAGAGAACTTCAAGGGTCACATTCTCACAGGATGAAAGCAGCTGGTGTAACTCTCCAAAGGGGCACTTCTGGTAAAGTGAAGACTTAAAACTTACGGTATATGGTCACTTTCTTGCTGAAGGAAAGCAGACATTAGAGCAGTGTTTCTCAACCTTGGCAACTTTACGATGTGTGGACTTCAACTCCCAGAATTCTCCAGCTAGCGTTGCTAGCTGGAGAATTCTGGGAGTTGAAGTCCACACATCGTAAAGTTGCCAAGGTTGAGAAACACTGCATTAGAGCTTTCCAGAGTACACACCAGGGCCAAATCTCCAAATTGGAAGGTCCTTTTCCAGAGCAAGGCCCTATGAGGCAAATACCGCTGAGATCTGGCTATATCACAATAGTAAATGTTTTCTCCTTATGCATTTAGGAGGGATGACTCAGATTTAGCTTAGGAAAGAGAAAGCCAAAGGGTTTTGATAGCAGTCTTCCAATACCTTAAGAGCTACCACAAGGCAGAGAGTGTAGATTTATTCTCCAGAGTACCTGAAGGTAAGACAAAAACCAATGGGTGGAAATTTTACAAAGAGAGGTCCATACTTGAAATAAGGAGGAATTTCTGACAATACTTAACAATGGAAAAGCTTGCCTCTTGGGAGCTCCATTATTGGAGGTTCTCAAACAAAAGTGCCATGGGCATCAAGTTGGACCGGAAGGCTTTTAATGTCTCTTCCAACCATTTGAGTCTGTAATTTGTTTCATTTTGATAAGATTTGATAAGAATGAGAAGTAAACGGTTAGAAGTCATGGATAGGTAGGCAGAAAACAAAATAAGAGAAAGTAGAACCTGATTCAGGGCCTGACAGCTGCCTTCTCTGGACAGCATCTGCTTAGCTACTAACACCAGGAAGGTGGGACTTGCTGAGGTCCCTACTTTAAGATGATGTCTTCTGCAGGAATCCCAGGAGTAAATCTTCTCAAGAAATGTTAACTCACCTTCCTGGACTTCCTTAAAGGATTAAAATGTGACCCTTTATTTGGAGAAGCAGAGTCTGACCTACCCTTGTTTGTGCTGTTGTTGTATATGGTTAGCTATATTTTATGTAACCCAGGTTTTTAACACCGTGTTTTGCCATTTTGTGAGCCATTTAGAAATAATGGAATTGAGCAGCATAGAAGCCTGAATCAGCTCAATTCAGTTAAAATATCTTATTCTCTTCACACAGAACTATTGTTGGGGTGTGACCACACAGAAGCAGTCAAGTCTTCAAGAAGTCAAATGAAGGACATGGCTGCTGCAATGCTTTCAGGAGAGATTGCTTGCTTGCATTAACTTTGTGCTTTTAGTGTACTAGCTTTTCACTAACCTGCTGTGCAATATTACTTGCAGTAGTAATATTATAATTATTTATATACTGTCAAAGGTGAATAATGATTCTATCCTGCAGGTACCAAGATACATGCCCGAAGTTGAGAAAGGCATTTCCAGCTGAATCATTGTTTTCCCTGCCTCCTCTTTTTTTTTCTCTTGTAAATTCTTACATAAAGATTTGGGGGGGGGGGTGTGAGGAGAAAGGAAGGTTACCTTATCAATGGAGGAATCTATTTTTAAAGCCTACTCCATGGATGCATATCTTTTCTTCTTCAGGTTGTTTCTTGTCACACCAAGCACCTGACTATGCAAGTTTAAAGCTTATTTCAAATGAGGAAGATCAAAAAGGAATATTCTTGTGATGCTGCCAGCAGGTGCAGGAGCATTTTAAAAAGGAAATAAAGTTAAAAAATAAACCCCTTCTCTTAGGATAAGTAATACCCACATCCCAATCGCAAAAGAATCCTTCATTGCATCCTTTGCATTTTAACCTTGTGCCCCCCCCCCAATTTCACTGATGGGGATAATCCAAACAGGGCAAATCAAAAAGAAAACCACAACAGTGAAAACCTTGTTAGTTTTTGACACTTGAGTTTTTGGCACTTTTTTCTGATTGAGGAGGCATTTTATCTTTGCCTAAAAAGAGTAGCCAGCTCTTGATGTAGATCAAAAATCTTTGCTGTGTTGATAAAGGTTTCCTCCTCCCAAATAATTTTTACTCCCGCTTAGCAAGGAGAAAAAGATGATTATTTGATAGTAGGGGTATAATGGATAATTGTATTCTATTTCATTTTCAGAACTTCTGCAGTCCACAATATAAATCCAAAATCATCCTTGTTTGAATTTCAGCATGCATTTTCCCATCTGTTTTTTATTTTTATTTTTTTTCGTTGTCAAGACTTTCCATCTGCTTTTCTGCTATCCTTTTGAATGCAGTGCCTTGCAAGACTGTATGGCTTTCCCAGGTCAATGTTTCCTGCAAATTTTATAGTGCATAAGAAACAATAAATATTCATACTTTATACATCTTATCCTTGTTAATTAATTCCATAGCACATGCTGCTTCTAAATTGATATTGTCCAGAAAGTCCACATGGCAGCATTTTACAGCTTTTGAAAGCCAGGTGGATTGTATGAATCCTGACATTAGCACTAATGTATTTTGCATCTACGTGCAGTCCTTGAGAAAGATATATTCTAGAGAAAGGGGATTAAAAGGCTGCATTCCTATAGTCTAGAGACTGCTTTTTTATTGGAATTTACAAGAAGCTTAACGGTTGTGTTTGTATGACAAACCTCAACCATTTAACAATCTTTGTGATCTCTGGGTGGCAAGAGGCACAGTCAAGTGAAAATATTGCCCATGAATTTAACACTGAGTGATATGAGTTTTCATTTACGGAACCATTAACAGCCAGACGCTTTCTGGACCATATGGCTGGTACTAAGCAAGGAAGATGTCTCTCTGAAGACAAGAAAATCTTTACCTCCTTAACTAGTAAAGAAAGTGTTTCAGAATAATGGAATAACAAGTTGGGAGGGACATTGGAGGTCTTCTAATCCAATCCCCTGCTCAAGCAGTAAACTCTATACCCTTTCAGACAAATGGTTTCTTTACCATTCTGCACATTTTAAAAAAACGTATGGAATCCTTCCATGGGAAATGTGAATGCTAAATAATTGTTTCATGACTCCTCTGGGATGAAATTTTCAAAGGGAAGGAAAAGAGGACCCCTTCTGAAGATCAGCTTGTTTTTGCTGATTCCAGAACCATCATTCCTATGCAGGCAGTGCTCAGTTAACATTGATAATTAGGATCAGCAACTCTGTCATTAAATGGCACAGTTGTAAAGCATAATGTCATGTTACCATGCAAACTTATGATGGCAGTTGTGATAGTTCTTGTTGTTGTCATTAAGTGAATCTTGTGACAATGTGGCATGAATGCTATTTGCAACCTACTGCCAGCTTCTTCACTGATTTTGTTTGTCATAAGCTAGTGGTGAAAGTCGCAAATGGCAGCCATGTGACTGTGGGGATGCTGCAACAGCTGCAACTCTCCTTATTCAGCACCACTGTAACTTCAAAATGGGTGCTAAAAGTGTGGTCATTCATGGAAACTATCTATACATCTAAACCTACATTATTTACCCAACTGTTAGTGCTAAAGTTCAAATCCTTGTTTTCACATGTTAACTATTTGGATTCCATAAGTCTGAATATTTTTTCAAAATGAAAAAGGCCTTCGTTACCCTAGGAGTTTCTCATGCCAGTGGTATTAGTTCAACTGAATCAGAAGATTTTGGTATCATACACCATTATGTCGAGTGATACAGACACACACACACATACACACATGCATACACTGTAGGATAAAATAATAAGAACAACAATTACAACAGTAATAATATCCTTCTTGATGGAAATGCCTTTGGGAGACATCACGCTAGATTGAGTAAAGTATTCATATTTTTTTAATAGTTTACTTTAAAATATGTTTTTAAATATAGTTTTATATATTGACAACTACTGTTCTACTGTTATTTGACATTCTGAGATTTTCTTTTCCCATAAAGGCAATCCACAATGAAGCCAGCAAAGAAGAAGAAAAAAACTCATGCACAATTCTTTTCAATGAAAACTTGTGGTTTTCATTGGGCTTCTGTTCATCCGACACCCATTAAATCTTAGTAATTAAGTGATCAAATAATATACTTCCATTTGCCAGCTATTTTCTGCTATCTACCCTACATTGCACATTGGATAACGTATGTACTTTTGTCTCAGCTAGCACCAATAATTGTCAACTGGTGGGAGATTTTATCTGCTATGACTTCTCTTCCTAGCTTGTCTCAGTAGTAATGAAAATTTAAAGATGATATATTTATAGTGATCATCTGCATCAATCATAATCAGGCACTTCAGTGAAATGAATAAGTAGAACTACTGCTGTTGAATAATTAAGTAAAGGTAAGTGGTATTATACATTTTATATATATAATCTAGTTTTCTGCCCGTGCTATTTGCTTTCTCACCTGTTCAAGATCATTGTTCCATTTTTTTTCTGGAAACCTAACATGAAATATCTTACTTATTTATTTACTAAATTTCAATGCTGCCCATCTTGCTATCCAAAACGAGATTTAAAAAAGGAGGGGGCATATATGCACACATGCACACATGAAGACAGTCTACATTAGTTGCTCTGGGGTGATGCCAGGACTTAATTAAGAAGTGTTAATGTTCTATTATATTCTAGTGATATGTTTTTGAAGACCAGGCAAAGGTGAAAAGGGACAAATATATCACTTGTCTTGCCATACTATCTATCAATCAATCCTGTGTTATTAAGAAAATCAGCCTGATTAAAAATATTCATTGAAGAAACTTTGTGTCTGCAGTTTTTAAACTTGCATTCTAAAGCCCAGAATGAGTTGTCTGGAATTCATTATCTAAATTACTTGATGAAGTGCTTACTGATGATCTTTGCTTTTTCAAAGATATTGGTATGTCACTAGAAGTTCACAATCCCCAAGGACTGCAGTTAGTCAATAGAATAATTGCATATAGGGTTGGCTTGTTGACATCTGTATTTCTCAGGCCAAACTAGAGTTTTGAGCCCCTTCAAGCTGCTCATTCTGTCAGCAAAGAAGAACTTATTCTTGCCTATTTTCTCTTCTGACATACAAGCATCTTTCAAGCAATTGTTAAGACAACAGATCAATGCCGTTTCAAGAGAATGAGAGACTTGCAACAAAATGAAAATGCTGACAAATTAAATGACATGACCAGACATACCAAATTAAAATGAGCTAACTATCCATACAGGGGGCATGGTGGCCTAACAATTAAGATGCTGGGCTGTCAACTGGAAGGCTGGCACTTTGAGACCCAATACTGCATGATGGGGTGAGCTCTTATTTTTGCCCCAACTCCTGCCAACATAGCAGCTCAAAAGCATCCAGATGTAAGTAGATAAATAGGTACCACTTCGAAGAGAAGGTAACATCATTCTATGTACTTCGTCATATACCCACATGACCCGAGAAGTGTCTTTGGACAATGCTAATTCCCTCAGCTAGGAAACAGAGATGAGTACTGCCTCTTAGAGTCAGACAAGATTGTACAGGGGAAACATTTACCCTTTTAAAAAAAATATATCCATATGAATTTCCTCTAAATTTCTGCAAGCAAATATGTCCATGACAGTCAGTTTGGTCTAGTGGTTATACACAACAGGCTAGAAACCAGGAAACAGTGAGTTCTAGTCCTGCCTTAGGCACAAAGCTGGCTGAATGTTTTCCTCACAGTCCTAGAAAGAAGGCAATGGCAAAGCACTTATGAAAATGCTGCCAAAAAAACAGCAGGGACTTGTGTAGGCTGTCACCAAGAGTTAAGGTTAAGTCAAAGGCATGTTGTTCACGCAATAATGGTGTATATGAGTAGCTCTGAGGTAATGCTTGAAATTAGTGTTAAAGGCCTGTTATATTCTAGTGATGTGTCTTTGGATACCAGTCAATGGTGACAAGGGTAAAATTTATCTGGCTTTCCTCACTTCTATAAAACTAGGTATCTCTGTATAAAATTAAACTAGAATATGGTTTGAAAGAAGGATGAGGCAAGGCACAAAAGCAAGGAAATTTGAATTTGGGCTCTATGAGTCAACAGTAGAAGAAATTTATTTATTCTGAGTAGAACTTAACATTGGCAGCTCTGAAATGAAAATCTTTAATGAGGCCTCAGACAACTTTCAGGAACCTGTTACCTGAGGTTTTTTTTTTTCTGATGTAAAGGTCAAATGAGTTTTTAAAACCCTAACGATTTATTTTTGCAGCCAAACACCCCCACAGATGGAAGATATTTACAGATCCTAACAGTTTCTCAGATTACATCAATATTCTTGCTCAGGAGAGAAAAAATAGCATAACTGAACAGTAATGGAAGCGGCTTTGTGTTTGAACGTGTATTTATTTTGCAAGAAGATGGTTCCAGGATGACATTGTTAATTTAAAGGATATCAGGTAACAAGGGAATTTTCATAACACCTCTGAACTGTACCCTATTCCTTTCTGACCATGAAGATTTTATCAATTATGTGTACAGTAAGCTATCCAAAACTGCTACCTTTAATTTCCTGTCAAAAGTTCTTCAAATTGTGCTCTCCGATCCTATAGATGATACCAGATTAAGGAAGGATTAAGAATTAATTAATTAAGAATTTTCTTAACATCAGGGAAACATTTTTCCATAATTTTTTGCTGCAATCCAATAATAATGTAGCATTAACCAATCCAAACAAGAGAATCTTTAGATATACATGATCTAGCTACAATGATCAATACAGCATACTCTAAATTGCAAATGAGACTTTGACTTTTAATAAACATTCAGTTCAACCTTTAGTTCTCATTTCTAGATTAGGAATAGGATTTAAAAGTGGTCCACCTATTTTAATTTATGTAATTAATTGCAATTACAATTTATCTCCAGTCACTGAAAATCTGTCTATCTACAAAGCCTAATTTATCATATATATCAAATATTGTTTCACAAATTGTTTTGATATAATTTTAAATACTGGTATCAGAACAAGGACTAGAAATAACACAGCTGTATCAAAGCACATATAAATCCCACAGTGTAATCCAATGGCATTTGAGTTATATAACAGATTTTTTAAATATAAAATTCTTGACTATTTAATGTCATGAATAAATCAGAAATGTTATGATCAAAATAAAGAGAATTGTGCTTCAGATCCAGAAGTGTTACTTCTTTCCCATTAAAGTAACAAAACCTTAAAGAGACTAACAGATTTATTGTTGCATAAACATCCTTCTATTTCTAGTTCATGAAAGTCTGCATCACAAGAAATCTCTTAATTCTTTCAAGTTTCCCAAAGCTCTTTGTTGGGAATGTTACCAAGATTCTCTTACTTTTGAACGTTTCTTGCATAAGATTACTCTCTAGCTATGCTAAGTCCAATCCAAATCATGCTTGCCCACCAAATTCTGCTACACAGAGCTCACACTAGGGTGAGTAGAAGTTCTCACTCCATTCTTTGTCATAACTTGGTCCCCTCCAGATGTGCTAAACCTCAGTTCTCAGCATTCCTGTGCTGGCTGGGAACACTGAGAATTACTCCAACATGTCAAGAGATCCAGTAGTCATAGATTTCTTAGTTCTGTGGCCTGCCTGTGTATAAGGAAGCTCCTTCAACCCTCTTTTTTTTCCTTCCAGTCACCTTTTTCTAAGCACTCTCTCCAGCATTCACACCCTGTCTGGGTCTTTTTTTTTTCTCTTCTCCCACAACAAATATACCTAAAACAAATATACGCAAAACCTGAAAAGAGTTCTGAACTGAATATGTAGGAAGGAGACTGGTATTTATATGCATGCCATACCATCTCAAATATCACGAAAGAAATAGGGATCTTGGAAAGCATACACCTAGCACCAAGAAAGCCCCCAAATAGTAGGTCTGTAACCTAAGGTTCAGTTTGGACCTAGTGTTTAAAGCCGCACGTGGGAGGCTAAGATGGCATAAGAAAACCAAGTCCAGATGTTTACAGCAAATGAAAATGAGATGCTGAATTTGGATAGCAAACCAGCAAAAAAAAAGAGTAGCAACAGCTGATGTGAAAAGTCAACAGATGATTTTGCTAACCTGTTTTCTTTATTAAATCTATCATGCTTAATCAGAAATTGCCAATAAAGGCAATCATGTCAGGTTTCTTCTTTTTCAAACAGATGGAGATTTAACACAGTAAGCAGAAATTGAAGAGATACAAATCTTTTTGTTTCTGTAATGGCAGTTAAAGAACAACTTTATGAATACTTCTGCTGTTATGATAAAGGCACGACATTAATCAAAGAAAAAAAGCTGCTGTGTAATTACCAAGTAGCACAATACAAGCACTATTGTGATGCTTAATTCACCATATGGAAATATGGCAAGCCATATTGATTAGCATTTCTCTCTCCAGATCACTAGTGTTTGGCTGGTGACCATCTCAAGATTTTCACTTCCTTCATTGACCTATTTAGAGAATCCAGGAATTAAACTTAGGATGGTCTGGATAGAAAACATATGTTAATGCTTCTCAGGGAATCTGTGTCCTGAAGGTTAAGCTAAATGAGAGCAGGTATTTCATTATTTGACTTAAATATTACCTAATATATATTTTATGTTGAGGCTGATTTATATTTGAATCATTTTTATATTTGAATCATTTTTATTATTTTATTCATTCACTTTATTTTAAGAGAATGTATGCATTATTAAAAAAAACTTTCTCTGACAGGAATATCCTTGAAGACTTTCAATACATAAATTATAACTACCTCTTGATAAAGGTGGAAATAGTGTTCCACATTTTCAGATTTATTCTTGGGCATTTATTTTAACTTTGCTCATTGATTGGAATAGGTATTTTCAGAATTTGCCTTCTCTGGCATTCCAGCTGAAAATTTTTATTTGAGTCTGTAAAACTCTTTGGAAATACTGCAATTTCTATTGGCTCAGGGATGAATATCTGTACAATGATACTAAGTACTAATATAAAATATAAATATACTGGGCCTAAGACAGAACCTTGTGGTACCCCCCTGCTTACTTCACTCCATATAGATATAGTACCATTCAGGACTACTCACTGAGTACTGTTTGTCAGCCAGTTACAAATCCATCTAGTGGTGATGCTGTCTATCCCACATTTTCTAGCTTACCAAGAAGTAGGTTGTGGTCTACTTCGTCAAATACCTTGTTGAAGTCTAAATATACGTACTATGTCCACAGCATTTCACCAGTCTACTAATTTAGTCACTTTGTCAAAGAATGAAATAAGATTGGTTTGGCATGATCTGTTTTTAACAAACCCGTGCTGCCTACTAGTTATAATTTTGTTTCTAGATGCACACAGATCTGTTTTGTGATTATTTTTCCAATATCTTCCCAGGTATTGATGTTTGGCTGATTGGTCTGTAATTTCCTGTGTCTGTTGTTGTTGTTGTTAGTTTTTGTTTTTGTTTTGTTTTGGGGTTTTTTTGGGGGGGGGGTTGAAGATGGGAACCACATCAGCTCTTTTCCAACCTTCTGGTAGTTCCCCAGTGCTCCAAGATTTTTTTAAAGATATGATACAATGGTTCTGAGATAATATGTGCCAGCTCTTTCAGAACTCTGGGATCCATCAGGTCCCAGTGATTTATATTCATCAAGGTCAGGCAGGTATTCTCTTACCATTTTCTTGCTTATTTTAATTTTTATTTCTAGTCTGTCTTTCACAGTTATGTTTTTGGTAGGTTGGGCTCTAGTTTCTTTTTGTGTGAAGACTGATGCAAAGAATGAGTTAAGCAGCTCTGTTGTCTCTCTATTGTCTGTTACTTCCTTGCCATCTTCTCTCGTTAGTGGACTGACTGTTTCCTTGACTTTTTTTTTGTTATTTATATGTTAAAAGAAACTTTTTTTATTATCTTTGACTTTTGTTGCAAGTCTTTGTTCATTCTGAGCCTTTGCTTACCTGACTTCATCTTTGTAGATTTGGGCTATCTGCTGATATTCTGCCTTAGTTATGTGTCCCTCTTTCCATTTTTTGTACATACCCTTTTTGTCTTTCAGTTTATCAGAGAGATCTCTGTACAACCATGCTGGTTTCTTCCTGGATTTCTTGTTTTACTTTTTTAGTGTTATTATGTTGGACTGAGCTTTTATGATTATATTTTTCAGTGTTTCCCATGCTTCTTGAGTTGTTTTCCCCTTTAGGATTTTTATCCATGAAATTTTGCTTAGGCTCTTTCTGAGTTTATTAAAATCAGCTCTTTTAAAGTTTAAGACACTGGTTGTATTATATTCTATTGCTTCTATATTCTATTCCAGTATGACGTAGTCACTCTCGCCCAAGGTTCTGGCAATTTCAATTCCCTCTATCACTTCTTCTCTATTAGTAAAAATTACGTCCACTCACTATAGCTTTTCTTCTAGTTGCCTCCTCTACCTTTTGGATGACAAAGTTGTCAGCTAAGTTGGTTAGGAATCTGTTCGATCTCCTACTGGCTGTAGAGTTTGTCTCCCAGTTGTTATCAGGGTAGTTAATGTCTCCCATTATTACTGTGGTATGTTTCCTACATACATTTGTTAATTGATTAGCAAAGAGTTCATCTATTTCTTCTGCTTGGTTAGGTGGCCTGTAGTATACACCTATAGCAATGTTATTCTTTTTTTTTCTTTTATCTTGATCCATATGGATTCTAGAAGGTTTTCATCCTTGGTTTTGTGTATTTCTGCAGAGATGTATATATATATAATGTTGATGCATGTAGATGCATTTTATATATAATGCAACTCCACCTCCTCTTTTGTTGGATCTGTTTCTTTTGAATAGTTTGTATCCTTCCATCAGTACAGTACATCCATGTGTAGTACATGCCCATGGATGCATAGTAGTTTGTCATACTATTTTTGACCAACTGAAATTCAAATTCTAATTGTGATCTTTGACCTGAATAATAAAATTTGAATTTGACCAGCTGAAAAGTTTTTAATACTTTGGTAGAACTGGAATTGGTGTTGATTTACCTCAGTGATTTCTAAAAGTGTATTTAATTTGGGTTATTTCGGTGATTTGAGCTATTTGATCCTGATACTATTGCTGTTTTTAAAGATCCACATGAGGTTTCCAACCCAGTAATCCATTTTTATAAGGGGTTGGGGAAAATGAAATTGATATTTATTTATTCAACCTTTAGAATAACTAGCTTCAATGACCTATTCTTGTACATCAGTGGAAGATTATTTTAAAAATTTGATACAGCAGAATTTTTTATTTCCTCCATATGGGAAGGGCAACTGGATCTGAGCTGCTAAAATCTGGATGACAGTTAGATGGGGGGGGGAGAAATAACAGAAAAATCTAATTTTTTTTTTCAGCTACTTAGTGATTGACCAGATTTTTACAGCCCAAATCAGATAGCCCTTGTAACAAATACCGGCTTAGAGAATATTTTATAAAGGGTGTTTGCCATCATTTTGATTCTTTTAATTCACACGGCTTGGATTTGTTCTATAATTGCTAAAAGTGAGGCTGAATTCCCCATTCCATATAGGAATAAGGGAGCCCTGTTGGTGCAGTGGTTAGAATGCAGTATTGCATTGATTCAGCCTTCTGTCCTTCCGAGGTCAGTAAAATAGGACCCAGGGGGTGATATGCTGACATTGTGAATTGCCCAGAGAGTGCTGTAATGCACGATGGGCTGGTATATAAGTCTAAGGCAGGGATGTCAAACTGCCGGCCCGCGGGTCGGATGCATCATAACGAAACTGCGCCCACCCCATTGCCGGCAATGGCAAAAAAACTCGCGTTACGTCACGACACGTTACGTGACGTTGCGGGTTTGACACCCCTGGTCTAAGGAGTATTGCTATAGCTATTGCTATTTTAAACCAGTAGCATACCTTAATAATGCATACGTTGTCCTAACAATATTTCCACTACTTGACATCTAATATCTACAGAACTTAGAGGAATAAATTTAAATTAAAAGAAAGGGGATTTTAGTATTCAAACTTGCAATGGAATATCTCAGAAATTAGAAGCTTTTCCTTTGCTAGAAGTTTTCAATATCAGAGATGGCCCCTTCTCAAGGGTTGTGTAACAACTCTTATGAATCAAAACAATACGATATAACAGGAAATGCTGCATGTTCTTATTAGGGTTATTAGATGCATAGAGGTGTGGAGTCCACCTCCTCATCTTTGCTGACTGCCAGCAGCTGCTCTCATTCTTCACCCAAAGCCTCCAGGCTAACTTGCTGCAGCTGCAGCTCCCTCAGCTCGGGCTCAGCCTGCCGCCCATCTGATCATTCCAGATGTGGCTGCTCTGTCAAGCCAGAGTCTTCCACTCCCTGATCCAAGCCTCTCTGTGCCCCCATACTCTCTTCTCCAGAGGTACCAGGACTCAGCTCATCCTCCTCCTCCTCCAAACTCACATGCAGAGAGGAGGCCGGAGGCAGATCCATGACAATGAATTTAAATTAATTTACTTCCCCATACTCCCATTATAATTCTTAAATTAGATTACAATGAAGATATTCATTTGATAACATCCCAGGATCACCTCAAAAAGAGTCATTTTCAAACCTATTAAATATACAACGAGCAGCACAATATTGCCCCTATATTCTTCATATAAGTTATGAGGGAGAGAGAACATCTCTGACTATTGATAAAATTTAAATATGTGTACAACACAGTCGTGTTTATTCAGAAATATCTACATCAAGGTTTATTCCAGGTGAACATATAGTGCAGTTTCCCCCAAAATTCTCCAAATGTGATTAATAACAACTTTAAAATCACTGCCCAATTAAGGATTCCATTTGGATAATCCTATCCAACCTCATCAGCAATCTCATTTTTTTAAAAAATTGGGTAAATTAAGGCAAATTGAACTAACGACACAAAGCCCTTATTTTCTCCCTTTGCTCTTTGCAAAATTTGTATGTAATTTACCACTGCCACCCAAGCATTTCAATTTTTTTAAAAAAATGACAGAGTAAAAGTGTTCATCATTTGTAATCCTGGAAAAGAACTTTGCAAGAGATGGATCTTTGTAAGATGTGAACACCGTGAGACTTTTAAGAGACTGTCTAAGAATTTGTATTGACTTCCAACTCACTGATGGCTCACAGACTGAGGTCTCTCAGGTTTCAGCTGGGAATAAGACACATCTGTTTCATGAGATAGAGCACCAAGAATTAATATGTGTTCTGGTCTGAATTGCTCAGAACAGTCTTTTGATACGTTATTTCTCTCTGCTTTTGTGATAAAGAAGCATATCTACTATTTCTGTGATTCATGTTACAATGACATTGTCATTCTTAATGAGATGTGTAATACATATATCAAGTTATTGCTGACACACAAGATCTTTATTTTCTCTGTCCCTTGAAGTAAGGTACTGTGCTAAAATGTTTAGAGTGGACACTGACTTTATTGTAGTTAGAGAATATCCTGTAAAATCAATACTGCTTAACTTGATTAAACTACATCCTGTAATCAGCAGTTCTAATTTGGATCCATCCTGTAATCAACAAGTGAGCATGCTGAATCAGACTGCCCTACCATCTTTTTCAAAATTCTTGGTGCTATTTGGCAGTGGTGTCAGAGGATTTCAGTTCAAATAAAGTTCCATAGTGATTCGTTCATTAAGAGCCAAGAATTTACTGACTTGATGTACGACCACAATTGAGCCCAAAATTTCTGTTCCTAAGTAAAACATTTGTTAAGTGAGTTTTACAACCTTTCTTGCCAGTTGTTAAGTGAATAGTTGAAGTTATTAAGTGAGTAACATGGTTGTTAAGTGAATCTGGCTTCCTTCCTGACTTTGCTTGTCAGAAGGTTTAACCTCAGGACACTGCAAATGACATAACTATGAGTCAATTGCCAAGCATCTGAATTTTGATCACATAACCATGGGGATACTGCAATGGTCGTAAGTATGAAAAATGGTCATAAGTCACTTTTTCAGTACTGTTGTAACTTTAAATGGTCACTAAATGAACTGTTATAAGTTGAGGACTATCTATGAAAATTCCTTAGTGTAGTTTTCCAGAGGTTTGTAGAAGGATTGTCTCTAGTTCCAAATATGTGATTCTCTTTTGCATCTTTCATAGGTAGCATAATAAATTCCCCAAACGGAAATAAGTGCACATCAAATTCAGCTACTCTTCAGAATTATGAGCTTATGAAACCTACCTCCAGAACTTTACCAGAAAGTGAAAACTGGGATTCATAAAGAATAGTAATGTGTGATATATTTTTAAACTTGAAGGTATAATTTTTCACTGCTTGGATATTAAAAGTTTTTACTTGCTGATATTTGCAGGTGATTCTTCTAAATACACAGGAATAAAGGTTGCTGAAGCCACAAATGACACTTTAGTGGCAACAAATTACAGTTCCAAAAGTATCTATTTAGTTTCTTCAAGATATAAACTTCAGGGTTAGGGTTAGGGTTATTGGATTAACCAATAGATTGGATTATTTATGACTGTGCCCTCTAAAAATGCAAAGGCTTGCAACTAAGTATGAATTGCATAAAGAATGCAAAGATATTTGCCAGAACTCACAACTGAGGAATAAAAAAAAAAGCTGCTTGAATATTCTTATAGTTCTTTTGTTACTTTTCAATAATTCGCATCAAACATAGCAGAGGTTGCATCTCATAAAATGTGGCAAAAAGACTTTATGAAACTTCTTTAACAGCAGCAACAGCTTGTGATGCGAGGATGAGGTTCGTTCTCCGAGCTTGTGGGTTGGTTTCCAAACATTTCATTACCAGGCTAGGTAACATCTTCAGTGACATTTGGGGAATGTCTGTGTCAGTGCTCCTCTATTTATAAGGGCTTCAGGTGTGAGTGTGTCAAGTGAGGGTTCGCTACCTAGCCTGGTAATGAAACATTCGGAAACCAACCCACAAGCTTCGAGAATAAACCTTCACCCTCATCCTATGCCCAAGCTACAGATATTCACCACTATTGCAAGTTTGTGATATGTCCTGAATGACATCATACATGGCAAACGTCTCCCAACAAACTGGACTAGAAAGTTGCTTTTTTGAGGGGAACTGGTATTGGGCTATTTGTCTGAGAACTTGCATTCACATAAGGTGAGCATCACAATGTGTTTTACAAGTGAAATAAAGCTGCCCCACACTATATAGGGAGGCCCACAGTATAACATGCCAGAATTCATAGCAGAGCCAATCCGATTCCAGACAAGCAGCACTGAAGAATTCTATTGCCAGTGTTCAATCATAATGTCTCATGATTGAAGCAGCCTGTTTCATCTTGCTCCAATATAGGGCTTGCCCTCCTCTGCAGTGTAAACGAGGGACTCTAAACTCTGGTTTTAGTTTAGCATACCCTTGGTTTGTAATCATTTGTGAAATCGTTAACAAATGAAAATGAAAATCACATTTTCACATCTGGAGAGCAGCAAGTTGCTTCATAACTTCAGAGGCTTGAAATGTCTTTCTTCCTACACAAGATGACTCTTAGCTCACGTTTATATCACATGTATAGCCTGACCTTTTTAAAAGAAATTCAGTATAAAATATAGTCTCACCCTCCTTAATTCAAACACACTTTCCTGAGACCACTTGGCTCTTTAATTACCCACCAGTAGACACCATGAGCATGAAGCCCTTTTCCTGCTTCGGATCTGCACACCTTTACCTGTTAAGTCTGATCCTGCACTATTTATTTTCAATTATTGATGAACATCTAGAAAATCCTTCCACTTCTTCAGAATATGATGTCTAAATGAGAAAATGATGAGGAACAAGAAAAACTCAATAAAGTATGAACTTGAAATTATGAACAAGTTCCAACTCAGCTGTTTTTAGCATTCACTGCTATTTTATTACCTTTCAACTTATTCTTTTTCACATTTTGATATTATTCTGTTTTGGAGTTTGGTCTTCTTTAGACTAAAATAAAATAAGAATGTTTAAAGAAAAATTGAAATTCAGAACCTTTTTTTTCTCGGTGTAATTGAAATACTTATATCAAAGAGAATTTTCAACTGAAAACCCTATGTGATTTAAAGTCTGGCTGTATGAATAATAGCAAAAGAGGGAGTTGGGGGCTACTCCTACCTTACTATAGATGACAGGGTGTCCAGGGTGACAAACTCCCTATGGAGTAGAAATTTGTCCTTAGATCTAGCAGCTATGATTGTTTGCAAAGCCTTTTCCCAACAAAATTGCAGAAACACACCAAAATGTTGGTTGTTAGTCAGCAAAGGTCATGATGGGGATATCTTGCCATGTTAATTCCTTCCATCCTAAAATGCATATATGACAAATGTCATCTAACCCCAGACAAATGTGGACTAGTTTCATGCTATTCTTGGTTTTTCCCAATGAGTTTTGAGGAAGAGGCTAAGGCAGTGGTGGCGAACCTATGGCACGGGTGCCAGAGGCGGCACTCGGAGCCCTCTCTGTGGGCATATGTGCCATTGCCCCAGCCTTGCATCCCCCCACGACTCCCTCCTCTCCAGCAGCCCCTCTGAAGGAGAGTCGTCCTCGAGCATGGCCCACATGGAGCAGCACAGCCAAAGACATGGCACCCAGGCAGTGTAGACAAGACTCTGCCCTCACACCCCATCATGCAGTTGATGCTGCAGGGCGCGGGCAGAGGGTGTGGCTGCCATAGCGCTGCTGGGCTGCCTGGGCGATCTGTGGCAGGCCCTGGAGGTGGTGAGTGGTCCTGTGGGCAGGAGGTGCGGGGGATGGGGGGCAGAGCGGGGGCGGGGCAGGGGGGGTGGAGTGGGGGCAGGCCAGTTTTTGGGCACTCGATCTCTAAAAGGTTCGCCATCACTGGGCTAAGATGATCTTTGGACCTGCTTCAGGAAATGGGCATGATGATCTTTGGATTACCTCTTGTGGGTTTGATTCCTGTCCAACCTGGCTTAACTTGGGAAACTATCAATATTGTGCTGAGGGAGGTGTGAGGCAAGCTGCCACTTGAAAAGCCCTCCTTAGATCTGGTTAATTTTGACTACAACTATAAGACCTCCAAATTTTCCTTTGAAAAGGTGCAGCCACAATTAAGAGTACACTTCTTGAAATGAATTATCCTTTCCCCTTTCCATTCAAGTTGAGACCTGGCCATGAGATGGAAACAGTATTGATTACTCTGATTTATTTTCTTCATTCATTCCTGGATAGGAAGTGCTTGCCTAAACTAGTCCTTCTGCACCTTTCGGTGACCTTTATTATTATTGACTAGGGTAACAATATGGACTGCCTGCGCAATTGCAGACATCAATCTTCAATTATTCTGTTTCTTCCTGATTGCTTCCAGTTGTGTATGAAGAAAGTTTCACCCAATAAGGTTTATTTCTCTAATTTCTGCTTTTTAACACCAATGTGAAACCACTAGTAGACGTCATGAAGAAGTTGAGAATGAGATTTTATTACTATGCTGATAATACTCAGAAATACATTGCCATCCTGGACCTGGTTGTAGAATCTTGATCTAGTGCCTGGAGAGAGAGAATGGAAGGAGCAGGCACTTTTTCAACTCAACCTACCTTGTGGAGGTGTTGTTGTGGAGAAAAGTTTGTAACTCTTTGCTGCCATTTAGTGGTGAGAAAATATCAACATTAGTATTGTGGATGAGAATCTGGTGGTAGATCACAAGGGTGATAAGGGAGGAACTGAACAATGACAGAGTAGATATAGCTAAGTCTAGAGCAACTTAGCAGGAACACGAAGGATGTCCTGACAGCTTTGCAGGGGATTTCAGTGCAAGAGCTTTGCAAATACAAGCTATTTTGGTGATGGGTATATCAGCTGCTCAGTAGTGGAAGGGAGGAAGGAAGGAAAGAAGGAAAGAAAGAAAGAAAGAAAGAAAGAAAGAAAGAAAGAAAGAAAGAAAGAAAGAAAGAAAGAAAGAAAGAAAGAAAGGAAATGTTCAGTGGAGTGACTGATAGAGCAAAGGACACAGATGAAAGGCCTTGTGCACTGCAACCTTGTCCTTTAGGACAACCCATCAATTGCTATCATAGACTGCCTTAATCTGTTTATACTGACCAACCTCATTGTGCTAGTGTGGTAAAGGTAGGCAAAGGATCAGGGGTTTTTTTTAAATACATTCACCCAAGTCAAGAATGGCCAGAGACCACTTGGGTATATTTTTTCAGTGCCCCAGTTATTTTGAAAGTCATCAAAGGTGTGGGAAAAGTCTTGAAGAATGGTTTCTTTGAAAAGTGATGTCTCAACTGGAATTCCATATGTTTCCTCCTGGCCTGTTTCCACCAGTTCCATCTTCATATTAGAAGTCTAGAAACCTTGCCTAAACAGGAGCCACATCCAGCTGGTAAAGTGCCATTCTGCCTCTCAGATTCTACTTACTAAGTATTGAGAAAATGAAATTAAGCAGCTTAAAAGACTGGCTCACAATGTACAGCTTTAACATTGAGTAACACTAACTGCATACTAATAAAAGGCTTGCACACCCTTAAGATGATTATCATTGTTTTTTAAAATGTATGTCTTACTCCCCTCAGCTAAATATTTCTGATGACTGCTTTGGGAGCCAACTTCCCAAAGAAAATCCTTGGTGATCTTAGGTTAGACCATACCTAGCATTTAGCAAGAAAGAGTTTTCTAGAGAAAAGAACTCTACGTGTCTGCCCAGTCCTGATAACCATGTAAGGATTGTTAATATGGATGAAACCTGATATTAAAATGACAAATTTCTAAGAAATGACAAAGTGCATACTCATATAGCTCAGTGATGATAAATTCTTTAGATAATTAAAGAGATAATACATTTTGCACTTATATAGATAAAACAGTTGCTATTTGTAATGACCTTGAGGAAGAGGGGAAGAGATGCTGCCTAGGAAACAATCAGATAAGGGAGAGAGGAGCCTCCAGTGGCTTAACAGTCAGAGGAAGAAATTTAGAAAGAACTCACCCCCAGTTAAAAGTAGTGGCAAAATATTTGTACCTTCAGACTCGTAGGATTCTGTTAATGTAGCCTTACAATAAAATAGAATTAGCTCATCTAGTCATGTTTCCTGTTTAGTTTACCTGGAAGTGTTGACACAATGCAACCAAGCTCCAATTGTTTTAGTGGAAGAGATTGGATTGCATTTTTTTCATAGAAAGAAGGGGTTGCTGTTGAATCTCACCTTAACACTCCTATGTAAACCTGAGCCTATTTCAATCTTTATGTTTTCCATGGCTTCAACCCACAGACTCTATAAAAGCAAACACAGGTTTGCTTTTATACCCAGGTTTGCTGGTGTGAGAAATAGCTAATGGTAGGTTTGTCTTTGCTGGGTTCTACTTACAGGCCCATCTTTGAAGTGACTGGTTTTATTTCTCCTCCCATCTATCTCATCCTGTTCATTCAAAAAGTAGTTCCCAAAACCTTATTTTTGCCTTGAATAGCTCTCCATCAAATTGGGAAAGGAGATTAAGGTTCCAATATTGTTCATCACAATAGAGAACATTAAATTCCAACTTGGGCAAAGAATTAAGAAAAACTGTACCTCTCTAATTTGGTGCCTTACAATTATGTTACTATACAATTCTCATAATTCCTAGCTAGCAGAATCATTGGGCACTGGAAAGCTGGAAAGCTGAAAAAACTGTGCAAGTAAAGAGACAAAGTCACAAAGAAAGGCAGAGGGCAACAGCTCATACTTACAAAAATCTGGAAGGTGGTGTCAACTGGCAAGGAGAAGTGCAATATACAGCTTGATTTGAAATAGCCTGAGTTGTCCTGTTAGATGACCTCAGCTGAGGTAAATATTGTGTGTATTCAGGAGACATTATACAAATGATGACAAAGCAGCAAAATATGGTCACCCCCTGTTGACACTTCCTTCATGACCCTTTTCTCAAACACAAACTTTCCTAAGCCCATGTTTGGGGTCAGGAAACAATTTAGGGCTAAGGGAATGCTGTCAGTTGCAGCAATGATGCCCAAGCCACCTCCAAAGCACTTTTGTCCATGTCAGATACAGTCCTGCACAGTTGTGCAAAATAGAATGAAAGAATTACGTCCCCTGATTTGAAAACAATAATTCCATTCATTAAGCCTAAACGGCAGGTGGCCACACCACAGTGCTGGCCAATATTCAGATTGTAATCCACTGAAATAATAAGATCAATTTATTTTATACCAAGCCGACTATTCTTCACCCTATACAGTATGCATTTTGTTGTCCCAAGTGAAAAACAGTGCATTGATCTAGATTAAATTTTATTTTGTTATTCTTAAACTGCTTTTCTAACCTACCACAATCATTTAGACTCTTTTTCCTGTCTTCTAAAATTAGTATGCCATCCAATTTATATAGTCTGCCTAAACTTATAATTTTAAACAGGATGAACAGCAGTATAAAACAGGGAGAGAAGAAAGAAAGAAAGAAAGAAAGAAAGAAAGAAAGAAAGAAAGAAAGAAAGAAAGAAAGAAAGAAAGAAAGAAAGAAAGAAAGAAAGAAAGAAAGAAAAAAAAGAGGGAGGGAGGGAGATCAGATTTAGTCTGATTTATTCATCCAAATGAAAGTACTCCTTTGTTACACTATTTTTAAAGAATCTATATGTTACCAAAAACACTGCGGGGAAAATATTGCCAAACACTCTAACAGAAAATTGTGGCTGACAAGATAAAAACAGTAAGGATACTCAAGCTGGAGGTTGACAGTAGTCATTGAAATTTCTTTCAGTATGTTCATAAACCAGTCTCCCTATCCTGAGAGAGAGGGGGAAAGAGAGAACGAGAGAATGAGAGAAAGAGAGAATAGGAACAAATGAACAACTGAAAAATGGGCCAGCCCTTGAGCATATTTCTGCAAAAGCAAATTTTCACCAATGGATAGTAAGCAACTTATCCATCATTGCAAATAAAAGTATAGTATATTAAAAAAAAAATTACATTTTGAATGTGATATTATGTAAACTCCAATAAACTCCACTGAATCCAAGTTCTACATCTAAAGCATTTTAGGAGACTAAGTTCTGTAGTTAAAGACATAAACACAGCAATGACATAAATAGGGGCTATTTGAATCTGTCATGTATGGCAACTACAGACTCTCTTTGGAAAAAACAAGGAGACAGAAATATAAATGAATAAACAAAATAAAAAGCCATAGGACAAGAAAGCACCAAAGTGTGCTTTGGGGGGGAAACCTCAGCAGATGCCACTAAATATATATTTTCATCTCATTTGCATGTGTATATTAATTTTATTGAGATTATTATAATATAAAATACAAGTGAAAATAAAGATAGTAGGGAAGTGCAAAGAAAGGGAATAGAAAGGTGTGGAATAACAGGGAAAAAAGAAAAGAAAGTATTGACTTCCATCTTTTTTCAGCACAGTAAAATACAGAACTGAATTACAGCCTCAACTTTACATTCTTAATAAATATTAGCCATTTCTATAATGTTTTCATGCTTCTGTTGCTCTGGGGAGAAGCCTTAGTCAATTCTGCTGTAATATAAATATCCAATTTTGATTAATCAAATAGATGTCACCAAAGCTTCCCAAGGTAATCTGCTTACAGAATAAAGGACTGTCCAATGGGTGTTTAGAGAAGATCAGATGTCTCAGCTTACATTAAAGTGCCAGGCAAGGGGGGAAAAAACCATGAAGAATTCAAAGGGAAGGGCCATGTGGCTTATGTGTAAAGCAACCCAGTCTGGAAAGAATCTGAAGGGGTGTGGTGGCCAAAGGGAGGGGGGCAGGAAAATTCTATCTCCAGCATTTTTAAAATTTTGCTCCAAGGCAAATTGTTTGTGAAAACGTCCCTTTTGATTTCATTATCCAAATAATTCCAGCTTGAATTGGAACTCAGCTATTAATCTGATAATGACATGGCTGAGACGAAGGTATTCTTTCCCGATTGATCTCAAGTGACTTACAAAGCTTTACTCTACCTCTCTGTCTGCATTCCATTTGAGCCGGGAGTTTTGTCAGCATTTCACACACTCACTAGCACACAGCCCCCCTGAAATGTAAGTATTAAGATGATTACAATGTACCTGGAAATATCCTTTAATTTTAATTTTCTTCTATTTTATTTTTAGCTTCAAAGCTTTTCCAGGAATGAACACCTGCCTTTCGCAGCTTTAGAAGAAATTGTCAAGTACCAAAGATTCTTTGTTGCCCAAGTCCATTGAAAAAGGACATTAGGGGAATATACAAGTCATGTTTTCACTCCTGATCAAAGTAAAGAGATACAGTACATTTGGGTCTGACTTTGGCACCCTTGAAATATTGAGATTATCCTAAGAAAACATTCCTTTGATCAAACTCAGATCACTAGCATCATGTAGTCCCTTTCTCCAGGGATTTAAATTTCCCCACTTACCAAACACATATCTGAAGATGGTGAATAGATAGGACAGGGCCTTTTCAGTCATGGTGCCCCTTCTATATTGTGTGTCTTCTTGTCTTCCTTTATGTCGGTGGTTTTCAACCATGCCAGCTTTATCTTCAACTCCCAGAATTCCCCAGCCAACATGGCTGACTAGGGAATTCTGGGAACTGAATTTCCACATATCTTAAAGTTGCCAATGTTGGGAAACACTGCTCTATGTAGATGTTTTTGTCTTTAGTACTCTTATTGATATAACATTTTGGTTATTATTCACCACATAGGGCAAGAAGAAAGGATATAAAATATTTATGTTACTATCCTGTAATCACTAATTTATTTTTGAGCAGCTATGCATAGTGTTCCACTTTTAAATACATAAAATAAAGCACTCCTTATTTAGCTTTTCAGCCAAGCTACATACTCAGCATATTTGTGCAACTAGCTACTGTTGGATTGTTCCACTTCATTTAACTTTTGTTAAATTTCACTGCTTCCCATTTAGATTTGAAATAAAAAAATATCCTTATTAAAATGGCGGATTGTGGAGAAGTCTATTGTATAAGAAGTTCAATGATATTGAAGACCATTCAACTTTTTACCCAGTCATTTTTATCAATGATCTACCATTTGAATTATAAGTTACTATTAAAAATTGTTTAAAAAATTAAAACAATGAAATGATTCATGTTAGAAAATAAAGCCAATGTTCAGGTTCAGACCGTCTGAAAATTGTTAACAAGATAAAATTATTCTGCTTGTCAAATAAAGAATAAGAGATGAGTTGAGCCACAACTCTTTTTTTTAAAGCCTAAGTCTTCTTGAGCAATGAGTTGTCATTGATTGACAGAGCAATGTATTTGTCTATTTACTCCATGGTTTGACACACAGGTCCTGCAATTGATAGTGACTCTATAAATTTAAAGGGAGAGAAGAATATTATTCTACTAGAGGAAAACCATCAGGCTAAATGTTATTTTGTATGCATTAAGTAGACTTATATGAGACATCCCAAATTAGCAAAAGGAAGCATATTGGATGCAGTGATGATACATTATCTTATAGGATGAAATTCTAATAGATTCAGTAGAATAGTTTTTCTGGTACCACTTGGATGGATTCAATTCTCAAGTCCTTAGCCAGCATGGTTTATTAGTCTTAGGGGATAACAAAGAAATAAAAACCCCATAATTCAGCATTTTTTTTCAGTATTTAATGTTGATATCACCCATAGATTTAATGAGGCCACCCAGAGCAATAGTTTTCCATCACATCGTTATGTTAATCATATTCTAGAATATTGTCATCGTTTCAGTAGCTCCACATTCATCCTGAAGTGTTCTCCCCAAATAATCTCAGGTCATAACAAAATTAATTTTAATTTCTCTGACTTCCATTATTAATCAGAATTAGCAACTCTGATCATTGCTCCAAAATGGATTAGGGTTTTTTGGGTTTTGAGTTGTTTGATAATTTCTCATAGTTTATTAATAATTAGGATAAAGCTGTAATTTAACTGACTATAACTATAAACAGCTTTCAATTCTCTTAGCAAATAAATGGCCTAGGATTGAAATGTCATAAATTATAATCCCACAAGAATCAGTATTTTCAAAGAAGTTCTGTATTCTCATTTTAAGCTCACACTTTGCTACAATAGGAGAAATCGTGAGGAACTAAATGAATTGAAGAAAAATGGGGAACAAATATGAAAGAGACCATGTAAAAGAACAATTTTGACAACAAAAAGGACAGCTGGCCCCAGGAAGTAAAATGAATACTATAAGGGGATATACATTTCTCTGGGTATTAGAAAAAGTCTCTCTGGTGAATATGGATGGCAGTGAAGGATGGACCAACAAGGAAAATTGATCAATGAACCAAGGATAAGTTTTTGCTTTTATTATTTAGTTTCCTTCACCCCCTTCTCTTTCCCCATGTTCAGCAGCAGATGCATCAGGCCACTCTGCGTATCTCAGTCTCAGGACATGGAGAGGACCCCACGGGACCATCACGCATCTTTCATCTGCCTGGTGGTGTCATACATAAATCATGACTCTCCTACACATCCACTATTTCACGTTACACAATCTCTGTCTCCAACGCACTTATTTTTGAAATCATTTGCCCTCAGAGGGTTTAAGAACCAATAATTCCCTCCTTTACAATGTACTGTTAAATGTCTTAGATGAATAAATTCACCAGTTAGAAAATAACTAATTACCTCTATATATGCTTGATCCCAATGTCCATGGGTGCATAAGTATATTTATACATTAACATACATGGACACAATACTGCTTGTCTGAGGATGTTTAATATTCAAAATGCATACAGGTGCAGAAGAGTGAAATATATTGTGACTAAAATATGTAAATAATTATCATATATCTATTTTAGGATTGGACTTTTATCAACCTGTCCTATAACTAGACAGCAATAGTGCGTCATACACAAGTGATCTGTACCTTATCAACAATGTTCAGGGGAATTATATCTAACATCTAACACTCCAGATACTGTAAGTAACTCACAAGGGTGAAATATATGGAATAAATAAGCAACAAGTGAGCTAAAGAAATTGAAATAGAATGACATATTCTCATAGAGCTGTAATTATATGAAATGAGAAAATCTGATATTAGAAGTAGTATATATTGAGGTATCATACAATAGACCAATTGACCAAGGAGTAAATGTTGAAAAATATGTTTTTCACTGCCCTGTTTGGAAGCATAAAACAATTCTTTTAAGATGACTCCAGAAGGCAAAACATTCCACTGTACAGTTCAAGTAAAACTTTTCATTTTTGTATTATGTTTTACTTTCATACTATACTATGGAAATATACTATGCCAGGTATATTTCCATAGTATAGTATAAAAATCTCATTGTATTAAAGTATATTTTCAATCCGACAATGTTTATAAAAAAGAAATAGCATTTGTTAGTCTGGAAAGATGCTACCAAACTCCCTGTGATTTCTGATTACCATAAACTAACATGGTTCTCTCCTACAATATTATAACATGAAGATTTGCAGACTTCACTATATTTATTTATTTGCTATCCTAATATGCCTCACATATTTTCATCCTTAAGGTGCTCAACATTTTCTTTCCAAGGAATTAGCCTCAGAAAAGGCATCTCTTGATCTGTTAGGCAAAGGAAAAAGCAGTTGTGATGCCAATTTGACAATCATAGACTTGTTTGTACCTGGGAGAGGATACAGGATTTGCAGATCCTTCTTAAGCAGAAAGATAGTTTTGAATCTTAAAATAAAGGCCAAGAAAGTTTAACTGAAAGGAACAGTAAGGAGCATTAAATTTCAAATGGATTTAAACCAGGATTATATAGACATTTTAGCGTAACACATATGCTAAAGATTGTGCAAAATTAGCACAACAATTACATTTATTGCGCTGAAGATACTATAAAAGCAAACCACATTTTTTAAACTTTTAAAATATGGAACAGTTGCCCAAATAAGCAAAATAAAAAAGAATGAGACTTAGCAACACAAATGTAAGTCACCAGAGTTGAAATGGGGGTTGGTGGGTTTAGGTTTAGGTTTGGGGTTGGGGTTGGGGTTAGGGTTGAGGTTGGTCTTGTCCACAGGGAGGAGATGGGAACATTTGGATATGAAATCAGTTCTTCCTTTGTGAGTATTGTTTTCTAATTAGCTTCCACTCATCTCTTTGAAGCATCATAATTGTGATATCATCCACAAATATAAAGATTCCTACTCAAAGCATAATCTGCTTGTGATCCTCTTGTCATCTCCCAAGAAAAAGTATTTTACAACCAGCCAGAAGCAATTAAATGACACACTGAAACTCCCTCCCTCCCTCCCTCTCTCTCTTAGATTTTGCACATAAAGCCTCTTGGGGAAGAAGACAATGGTTCCAATCTAGATTGGACTATCAGTGTAGGTGTGTATTTTTGTATGTGTGTGTCTTTGTGTTTATGTGCCTATATGTGTGTATGTACGTCTTCAAGTAATTCAGCTGGCTTCATGCCTAAGGCTAGACTAGAATTTACTTTCTGCCTACATATCATTCCTAGGCAGAAATGTCCATTCCTCACAGACAAATGAAACATAGGTTGAAGGGCAACTTTCCTTATCCATAATCAGTTGGTGGAGACCCTCTTCTATTCTCAGCAAATTTGAGCCATGCTCAAATAGCAATAGCACTTAGACTTATATACCGCTTCATTGTGCTTTACAGCAGTTTACAGAGTCAGCATATTGCCCCCAACAATCTGGATCCTCATTTTACTGACCTCGGAAGGATGGAAGGCTGAGTCAACCGTGAGCCAGTCAGGATCAAACTGCTGGCAGTCGGCAGAATTAGACTGCAATTCTGCATTCTAACCACTCTGCCACCACGGCTCTGCCCAGATGCAAAACTAATGTCAAAAATAAGAAAAGGCTAAGAGCAAATCTTTATTTATGTTCCTCAGCTGTCAAACACACACACATACACACACACACTTTATATATCTGAATAACCCAGTCAAAAATATGACATGAACTGAAGTTCAGTAACAAATTGCTTAATGAAAAGTGATTGATGTCATTTGACATACATTCAAGAATTCATGAAGAATTTATAAATGAAACTCTTGATTTTACGACAAAAATGTATTACTCATAAAAAAAATCCAGCTTCCAGTAAGGAAACTGGAAGTCAGTCAAAACAGCACCAGTTTTTAAAAAGAGATAAGGAGAGACTACAGTCTCCCAGCCAAATTTATGTACAATCCAAAGACAGAAATGTAGTCTTACTGAGTTGGGAAGGATGATGCAGCCAGCCCCTTTTCCAGCGTAGGAAATAAAATTAAAATAAACCGGACAGTAGGCTTTCTAGCCTCTGCTGGAACATATCTGGTAAAAAGGAAGATTGCTTCCAATATCAAATTGCTCTTTACTGTTAAGATATTTTTTCTATCATTAAATTGGAATTTGCTTTTCTGTGATCTGTTTTGCTGAGTCACTGGAGAACAGGTCATGTCTCAAAGGTGCTTTTTCAAAAGGCAACTGGACTGGTTTTTTTTCTTGAGGAAGAATTAAAAACAATCCAGTTGCCTTTGAAAAAGCATCTTTGGGACAACTATGATCTGGATGATAGAGAATCTCCACAGACAATCAGGTTGTGACATTCTTTTGTGTGATATTCTTATAAGCATTTGAAAAGTGCTATTCCTACAGGCTTGTTAATTCTCCAAGGTAGACCAGACTAGGAAACCTGGTTCATACAGACTAATACGACTTTTATTATAAATACTGTTACTTGTTATAATAAGTGTTGTGTCCTGAGCCTGATGAAGCATTCAGCAGGCTCAGAAATGTTGCAAATGGTCCCGGCCAGACCAAAAGTTGCCCGGGACCAGACTGGCTGTCGCCAACCTTGTGCACATGTGCAAGGCGCGAAACAGCCAGCTTCCTATTGGCTGACATTGTCCGGGTTCAGGACTCTATAAAAGGCCTGCGTACCTTTTGCCTTTTGCTTGGTTGTAAGGAGAAGATCAATAAAGAGATTACTTGTTCATCAGGTGTCTTCGTCAATTGCCTAAGAACCGAATACATAAAAATAAGTACTAAGTATTATAAGTTCTGTTACTATAACAGAATCTTACAACTCTGAATGTGTTTCCTCCAACCCTCCCTTTATGTTTGTGAGATCTAGGAAGGGTCTTGTTTGAGATGCTTTCTTGGGTTACAGATCTTGCCTGGAATCAAATTTATTTTATCTGTCCGTTGTCTTGGTTGTTGTCTTTCCTCTTGTTCCACATTGTTATTCCTTTTGCCCATTACTGTACAAATTCTCAGTTCCTCCTCTTCCATTTTCATCTTCCAAGACTAAACATTCCCATTCCTTCTTTATAGGAGGCAAGTATGATGAGCGGTATAGAAATTTGATAAATAAAGTAAAATGTTCTAATTCACTAATTATCTTCATTGACATACTCTGAATCTGTTCCCGTTCTTCAACTGTGAATCCAGTACTTGGGATGGGATTTGACCAAAGCAGAAGAAAGTGGAATGATTACTTCTTGTCAATTTAAAAATTAGATTTTTGTTTATGCAGCTAAAAATTTATTTACCTTTTTTGCAGCCACATCACTGCACTGACTCATGCTGGTTGTAATCATCTACTGTTCCAACCTCTTTATTGCAAGTACTTTTATCAAGCCAGGAGTCCCCATCCTGCACCTGTGCATTTAATTGTGAAATAAAGAACATATTACACCTTTGGAACCAGGTAGAATTAACCTATCATTAGTCAGAATAGTATTAACATCATTTCACATAAAAAAAAAAAACCCCTCCCTCTCACCTTCTTTATCCCCTTCCTCTTGGAATTAAAGAAACTAATCACATCACCTAAAAACTTTCATTTCCTTGCTATTTCTGTTTGAATAACATCTGAACCTTATCAGAACACATGTCAAGTGTTTGAGTTAGGATTGGAGAAAAAATATTTGTCTACTCTTCAATGTGAAATGAGGTTCTCTATGATTTTCTCCTGTGTGAATGGGAATCCCACATGGTACAGTTAAATTTTGGTTTGACCTCTTGACTCCTCTCAAGCCTGTAAAAGAACTGCTAAATGCTTCTTTTATTTAGTTAAACTCTCAGAAGCCCCGAAAAATATTGTAATCACTGGTGATGGGAGCTGCTGTTACACTTACTGTTGCAATCTTTCTATCATTTGATAAGAAGATGAAATATTTTTCTTCTTGCTAGCTTACATATTGGCTTACTGGCTTATATGGTTTGTGGGTCACAATCAGGATCTTATAGAACCATGACAAGTATTTATTCAAGGAAATCCATACAATTTGTGGTTTATATGAATGCAAACTCCAAGCTTCATTTGAGATGTATATATTTATTTAATTTTATTATTGTAACCATAGATCATGAAAGGCAATGAATTCTCAAAAGAACTTCGGCATTCCCTGAGCAAGCAATTCCAATGGTAACTTAGTTATGGCAATCTTCTCTGAAAGCAAGGTTAACTATCACTCTAGATTCTCTTCTGCAATACGAAGCCCTGGGGAAGAAGTGACTCTGTTCTGGGATATTGTTTCTGCTCTGCTGAAAAACAGACGGTATGGCAGATTTGCACAAATTTTTGAATTTGTAAGAGGCTATACTTCTATATATGAGAATAAGACTACAGCCCAGATTCATTCTTGGAAATAAAGATGATACCGGAGAATTTAATGACTTGCTTGAAGCAAACCAGTTTTCATTTTGTGTAATAAAATCATGTGGAGCAGGAAGTGCCATGGCCACTAAGGGGAATGTCCAACATAGTTCTGGATGTCCGTGGTATCCTGACATGTATTATTAAAACTAATTTTCCATGCATGCATGTTTTCTGCTACATCTAATTTTTTTCTTTACAATCAGGAAAAAAAAGTATATTTTTGTGTGATAAGGCACTGTATGGATCCAACTCAGTGGTATCTCAGCCAGAGTCTGATGAATTCATCTTCTCTAAAAACACTTATTCATTTCTTTATTTCAATATTAGTCCATTTTTCATTAAAGGTAATTCCAATATGTTCCTTTGCACACTCTGAAAGCTTTTCTCATCTGAAATCAAAATCTTCTTCCTCTATTATCGCTTTGATCTATGTATCTGGTATTTTGTTTTGTTTTTCATTAAAAATTGTAACAATTGACTGAAGATGACTTAGAAAATATAATAATGTATGGATTTTGATTTTTGATTTCACTTGAAATAAATTTAACTGAATATTAGAAATTCCACAGAAAATTATGATTACAATTATGCTACATTTGTCTTGGGGCTGCTTTCATTGTTGCTTTTCCATTGCAATACCTACAGGACAAAGATAGACCTGTGAGATTCCTAAGTATATATATTTAACCAACAGATGGCTTTAGCATACATTGCATATACAGAATAAATGTCATCTGAAACCCAGAATGCATTCTCTTTGCATGACAAGGCTCCCACGGATCGTTCTGCTAAAAGCAGCAGAGAACATAATACTGCATAAATATTTTATGATTACCATTGAAATGGTAAAATCAATGCAGATGTTCTTCTCATGTAATAAAATGTAATCCTCAATTATGCTTCATTGGATTCTGCTTGGTTTTAACTCATATTGTCAAAACATGGGCCATTGTGTCTCATAGGTAAAATTCTTACAGCAAGAAGCACTCAAATCCATTTTCATGAAAATGATTGCATAAATAACGACAGTCACTACAAAGGATCAGAATTATGATCAGAATTGCCCAGAGCAGGTCAGCCTGGACATTGGTTTTACTTGTTATCCTATTATTATGATTTGTTGCATAGTCAGCCAGATGTTCAGATTGTATTTGGCATTTTTGTCTGCCTATCAAGTCCTTCCCAGAGACCTGCAATACGCAGATGTGAATGTTTAATGGTGTGACAGATATTGTTACAAGATGTAAGCTGTTCCAAGTAAAGCTGCCTTTTGCAATTGACTGATGATGAATTTGTCAGTGCCAATAGTTTTTAAGTGGTGCTCCAATTGTTTTGGGATTGCACCCAAGGTGCCTATTACTATTGGTACCAGCTTTGCATGCCTTTGCCACATTTGTTTTATTTCTATTTGTAGGTCTTTGTATTTTGTCAAATATCCTCTTCTTGTTCGACCATTATTTTTTTGTTTTCAAATATTACTTTTTTACATTTAATTAACATTTGTTATAGAGACTTCCATGAAAGAAATGGTGAACTGAAGATGACTCCTATAGAATGAAGAGCTAGCAAATAGAGTGATTCTTTGGAATTCCTCTCTGGACAAGGACTTTAGATTGCCCACAAGTGCTCCAGACAGTTTGCTTCTTTTGAGAAGCCACAAGTTAATAGTGCCTGGCAGGTTTAGAAGGAATAGCCATCTTGCTCAAACCAAGGTCAACACCTTTAAAATGATAATAGGTTTTCATGCTTCCATTTCTAATCACTTTGAAAATTGCTTATTAACTGTTTTTCAGCTGTTGGGAACCTTTAGATTGACAAGTCGGAAAACGCTGGATGAGTTTCTGTCATTCATTAGTGAAAGAAATTTTAAATACAAGTAGAAGGATCAAAAAAGTAATAAATAGTTCTGTGATTCTGGAAAATTACAAATGGAGTAAAGATCCAGATGGATTTGAAATAATTTTTTTGAATTAATTATAAGAACCCTTTCCTGTGGGAAAATGTTTTTGTTTTGATTTCTTAAAAAGCATCATAGGATGGGACTTTGAAGGTTGGACACTAGAGGGAACTAGAAGGAACTAAAGATTAATACAAAAGGGAACAAAATATATTAATATTGGACATACTGAAGGATACTTTTGACTGAGAAGTTAATTTTAAGAGTGTTTGCTTCTATAGATCATGTTTAGAAAAAAATATGGAATAGGAATCCATTTTACTAGACAAGACAGAGACTGATCTGAAATTGGTTTTAAAAATGACAGGCTACAAGCATGAAATGGAAAAATATCCTACACTGGACACACACACACAAAAATCCCAGGCTAATGTCTTAATAATTAAGAAGGATTTTTAAAGTGATCTGTATAATTTTCCTCTATTGGATTTACAAAAGAGGCATGTTAAAGCTTTGTAGAATTTTGTGATAAGGAGCAAAGAAAAAATAAAAGTTCTATGACATTATTTGAGGAATTAAAGATATTTTAAAGATTGTTGTTGGTTTATTTGATCAAGGTTAAAATCAATATATTGTTATCTCTGGTAACCCTTAATGGACTTTTGTTGATCAGGACTAAAATGACAAGTTTTTCTTTATGGATAAGAGATAGTATATGGAAAAAAGAGATCATTTGTTGTATTTTAAGAGAAGATAACAAATTATTAAAACTGTTTATATTTGTTGTGATAAAAGGGAGGATCATTTCTTTATATTATTTTATTTTTCTTTACTATATTCTTATTTCTTTCTTTGCTAGTTTTTCTATTTTCTTTTTTCTAATCCTTCCATTTTTTATTTTGTTTCTATTAGTCTCTTATCACTGTATGTGTAACTTTTAAATAAAAAATTAAAAATCAATTTAATTTTAAAAATCATGTTATAGTACTTTTGAAGGCACCGAACAGCGCAATGCAAAAGGGAGATAAACAGGCTGTTGCTCAGCTCTTGTCCATGATTGTTCACTGTACAGTCTATATCATCTAAAGTTAGTACCATTAAAATGCCTAAAAATACACAGGACTGCCTAAAATTACAAGGGGGAAAGAAAGAATGGTCCCAGAGCTGCTATTTTTCTAATAGCAGCTCCCCATCAAGCAGCATTTAACACAACTTTGAATATGAAGGAATTCCTAAGGCAATGTCTAGACAGTTTGTTGGGTGAGTCTCAAGTTCCAGTATTATCTAGGAGAGGAAAAAGGTTTTTCTTGGCCATTCTTTCTCACCATTTACCACTTTATGATGTTAAACACTCACTAGCTGGAACTGCCTACTATGCCTCCGTACACAGAAATCAGTGGCCCAACACTAAAAGAACCCTCCTCAATCTAGGTAGGGTAAGGTGAAGAGAAGCCCATATTTCTAAGTGTATGTGGAACATGTTTGCCAGAAAAGAGGGAAGGGGAGAGACAAGAATCCTTGACACTTTCCAAAATGAGTCATTCCCCACCACCACCACCACTCCCAGAAAGGATGAATGCAGCTGGGACTTCATTCTTGTTAATGGCTGCCTTGCCATGGATCTGCTGAGAGTTGACAGACTCAGATCTACTCTCGGCAGATATCTGTTATTGTGGCTGAAATGAGATGAGATAAGAATTTATTTCCAGACCACTTCTCCCTGACCTGGCAAATGACAGAGACCACTTTGTATAACCTGCCAGACCGAAAATAACTATAGGTAGTCCTTGACTTTCAACAGTTTGTTCAGTGACCGTTCAAAGTTACAACAGCACTGAAAAAGTGGCTTATGACTGTTTTTCACACTTACAACTGTTGCAGCATCCCCATGGGTCAGGTGATCAAAATTCAGACACTAGGCAACTGACTCATGTTTATAACCATTGCTGTGTCCCGAGGTCATGTGATCACCTTTTTAGGCCTTCTGACAAGCAAGTTCAATTGGGATGCCAGATTCACTTAACAACTGTGTCACTAATTTAACAACTGAAGTGATTCACTTAACAACCGTGGCAAGAAAGGTCGTAAAATGGGACAAAAGTCCCTTAACAAATGTCTCACTTAAAAATAGAAATTTTGGGCTCAATTGTGGTTGTAAATCGAGGACTACCTGTATTTCTGTCTATATACAAAGCCTCTAATCCTGTCCTTGCTAAAAAAAAAAAAATATTGTTCACTCTTAACAAAGTCAGGGTGAAATTGAGTGGAAGCAACCAAGAGCCAGGTCTACGTAATTGACAAAGGCAGACCTAATAGGGAAATTGCAATAAGTAATTGGATGATAAGAGCCTAGTCCTACCAATGTTTCTTCTCTTCCTAACAAGAAGAATGGTTACTTCCAATTGGATACGTGTTTCTTAACAAGAAAATGGTTCTCTACACAACTGAGCTGAACCAGTTTTCGCTATACAGGTAGTCTTCAACTTACAACCAAAATTGAGTGCAAAATTTCTGTTGCTAATTGAGACAGTTCTTAAATGAATTTTGCTCCATTTTATGACTTTTCTTGCCACAGTTGTTAAGTGAATCACTGCAGTTAAGTTACTAAGAGAGTTGTTAAGTGAATCTGGCTTCCCCATTGATTTTGCCTGAGAAAAGGCCACAAAAGGGGATCACATGAGGCAGTTGCCAAGCATATGAATTTTTATCACAAGATCATGGGGATGGTATAATGGTTGTAAGTGTGAGCAATGGTCATAAGTCCCTTTTTTCAGTAACATTGTAAGTTTGGTCACTAAATGAACTGTTGTAAGTCTGGATTGTATCTGTATTGTCCCAAGATCCTAACAGCAAATCAAAATCCAAAAGACCTTCTTTTGTATTGTTCTCTGCTCCTCTTCCTTTGTAAACTAGAACCCATGATTGTTTTTTCAACAAAGTGTAATCTTCTCAGAGTGGCTCTCCATATTTCACATCCATAAAAATCTTTTTGTGTCTTTCTATGACCATACTGATTATCTTTCAACTTGGGGGGAATAGGAAAAGAGGGAGGTGCATTTAAATCTCATGCACTCTTTTGACAGCACTTGATTGTTCTAACCCCTGATTTTTTTTTTCTGGAAAGCCAAATAATTAAACTAGAGAGACTATATAGTCACAAGCCATGGTGATGTAACTCTTCAGATGTAGATGATTGAAATAGGGGTAGCAAGTCACAACCACAACTTTTCTCATTTGTCCATTTCAGATGGAAGAGCAGTGTTTTGCAGCATCAATAGCTGTATTCTTTAAAACTTAAAGCCAAATTGTCCAAAAATTGGACATGGGGAAAATGGAGTAGGATAACACGTGTAACTATTTCAATGTTGAGGTTAGAGAAAGATCAGTAGCATACAGTCACCAGCTTTAAGATCAAGGTTAGGAATCCTGATGGCTATAGATTAACTCTGGTACCCAAGATACCCAGCTCTCCATCAGTTATTTAATAATGCAAGGAAGAGGTGGAATCATGCAGATGTATATCACTATTACACCTAACATGGAGCTGCACAGTGTGGATTCTGAAGCTGGCAGTGCTCCTCCAAAATAACATGGGTTACTTTCAACCCTTACAGTTATTCCCCTGCATCAGGGGATCAGAATTCTCCAGTTAGACCTTATTAGGTGAAAGGATCTGCTACATTGTCAACACACAGCATCTCTTTTTGCTGATGAACAGAGTGGGGTGTGGAATCAAAATCAGTATAAAGAACATAGGGTATCAATTTATTCATTGGCTCATGTACTGTGATTCTTATTATGACTGTATATGCCATTGGTAACAATAATATAAACATGCCCTTTACTACTGGCACGTAAGTATGTAGGAAGCAGAATCAATTTTTCAATTTTGGCATTTTAAAAGTTTTCACTACATTCTTCCATGGAACATTCCATTCTTTTTCTTTTATTTTTGACGATTAAGTTCTGCTTTTATGTTTTCTCTAATGATTAATGGTCTTATCATGCAGTCATTTTTATCTCTTAAAAACACAATTTCTTTCAGGATGAAATGTTAAAAACTGGATGCTATCAGGAACCTGTTGTTTTGCTGCCTGTTCTTTGATAAAAACTAATCAGATTCTACCCATATTTGTTGATTCTTTGAATAGAGATCTGAACTGTAGTGACATTGGTATTGGTCCTTCTAAGAAAACCCATACTTTTTCTGGGTTGGTTGATTGGCTGATTGTTTTTTTGTGATACATTTGCTAAATTCTTAAATGCTTTTGTTTACTGTTTAGTTGCAACTTACTGGAGCTCCCTAAGCCTTACTATAGAATGTCAGATGCCATATCATGATGCCCTCCTTGTGCATTCTACTGAATGTGTGGAGAGCTTCAAACTAGGTATCTTTTCTTTTAAAAGGCTAAAGTTGACCAACATATTGTCTTATTTAATGGAATTTAACCATGAAGTGTCTACCACAGCTGGAACTCAAGCACTATCTTGGCAGGAATTGTCAGGCCAGCCCAAAGAAATGGTTCATATGTTCATCAGGAAATTCCTTCTTATTTCAAATGTAGATGAATCTTTGAACAGTTTCCACTTATTGGTTCCATCCTATCTTCAGGAGTCACGTTGAACAAATTCACATCCTCTTTCCTGTGGCGTATTGTATTGAATACAAGTATTGAAAAACTACTATCAAAGCCCCCTCTTAGCCTAATTTTCTTTAGGCTAAGCACACCCATGTTTTATGGTTTAATGCTGTCACAGAAAACAGCTAATTTTCTGTAGGTGGTAACTAGCAAGGAGTGGCTGTTAGAATAAAATCCTTTGGATAAGGCATGGGAATCAGCTCCTAGCTGTAATGCTGTCCATTATGTATTTACTGAAATGTAACCTTACTGGTGAGCAATGGCTGTTGCAGATAGTCTTGTTTATTTTACTTATTTATTAAATTTTTATGCTGCAAATCTCTATAAGATGACTTTGGGCAGATAGTCTTCCTAAACAAAATCACTGAAGTTCTCTGGGACACTATATTTTCTCTTTGTTTAACAGAATCAACCGAATTTTCAGCAGAAGCTGAAAGCTGGCTTTAGATATCAATGCCTAAGCAAAAGAAAGACAAATTGACAAATTATTCAGTTTTCCTGATAGCTATGACATCTGGGACTTGTAGTAAAAAAATCAGTCTGGAAAAAGCTACTTTAAAGAACAGGAGCAGTGAAATTGATTGATTGATGATTGATTGATTGATTGAATGTCAGCTTTCATATGCCACCTACTTGAGCAAATCTAATTAATAGTAATTTTTAAAAAGCTGCAGAGATTGTCCTCTAGAAATATTCTATAACAGGATTCATTTTGCTCTGTTTATGAAGGAAGCCATTAATGACATCTTGATAGCCAAAGTCTAATTGTTGTTGGGGGAAAAAGGCTTCTTGAAATTATAAAAATCTTGTAAGTCATAAACAAATTGATCATGTGAATTGATTCAATTTTCTGTTATAGTCTGTGTCTGTCGTTCTGTCTTGAAGAAAGTATGTGTGTATATATGTATATGTGTGTGTGTTGTGTATTTCTCTTGAGCACCTGGGGAAAAATATGTTCAAGAACAAAGAGGATGTTAAACTGCTTATTAAAAACAAAGGTATAATTCAATGGTCCTACATTTCCTCCAATGCATTATAGATGGTTTTACAAGACCATGTTATGAAGAGGATTTTATGAATCTGTAATTTGAACTAGATAGTTAGGTACTGAAAAATCTATGAGTCATCCCTTGTGTTTTTGCATGGGAGTTAGCAAATCAGTTGATATTCATCCTAGACATAAAATGTGTCAATGCTATATAATATTTTCTCATTTTTGCACCTAATAATGGCATTTGTGTTTAATAAAATTACATTTCATAATCAATTGTAGCTGCCCTTCATCTACAGATAATTCCCATTGAATATAGCTTCAAACTAAAATCACTCTAAATCTAATTCAAAAAGTTTCCTTGAGCATTTTTTTCACAAACATCTTTACTTTTCAAGGTTTTATCAGTGCTTCCTATAAAAAAAGAGATAAAGAAATCAGCCCTTTATTTTATAATTCCTGATTAGATATATTGGCAATCTGGAATATTGCAACACACATACAGTAAAACGAATGAGACTTCAATCCCATAGTTATGGGCTCCAGCTTGTCATTTTTGACAACTCTCTCCCGCCACACACACACAACCACCCTGATGACAATGAAATCTATTGGTTATAATTTCTGATTGCCTGAGAAGGTCAAATCAATCAATCAATATTACTCTTTTGAACAATAGCTGGTAATTCAATAGCCTCTTCAGTTCGTGATCAGGAAACTCACGATCAGGAAAACAATATTTTTTTTAAGGAAAAATGTTTAGAAAAAAAATCTAATTTAAAATGGGAGATTAGGTATATGATTATGAAAATAAATGAAAAGAGCAAAAGTTAGGAAGTAGAGCAAAAGGCCAACTAAGAGCCGATTGAGACTAAATATTTTAAAACAGGCAATTAAAAACAGGCCCCCTTAATTCAGAGGGTCTCTGTATGGTGCCAATAAGAGCGAATAGCTCACCAACACTTCCCCATGGTACTCATCTCGACTCTTCTAACGAAAAAAAACCACCTTTCTGCTTTTAAAAAAAATAAAATTGAGAAGCTGACTTATTGCACAGCTAAGCTTGCTATGTTATCTGGACTTCTCTAATAATGTCTCTGAATTTTCACGGGCATCATTAATATTCTTTTCACGGGCATCGTAATATAAGCAACTACAGATTCTTTCTTTGCAAGTGTGCCCATTTCTCCAGGACAACAAGGAGAAGCGCAAGTTGTTCCATGCTGTCCTCAGAGTCAATCCCTCCGTAGCAGCCATTTTTTTAGAAGGCCCATGGCATGCATGCAAAGTTCAAAGTATATCTACCTGACTAAAAGGTTTTGGGAGCTTAGCTTAATGTCTAATGTTCTTTTTTAAAATATATATATATATGGATCAATGTGATTTTATTTCCTTGACTACAGGCAAGTATTTTCCTATAGCTTATACAGCAGGGGTCTTCAAACATGGTTCTTTTATGACTTGTAGACTTCAACTCCCAGAATTCCTTAGCCAGCCAGCCAAGTCATAAAAGGGCCAAGTTTGAAGACCTCGGTTATACAGCATCCCTTAGTATTTACTCTAATCCTTCTTAAATATCTTAGAACAATTATATTTCCCTTTTTATCCTAATTAATTTTATCCTAATTGTTTTTATATTTTATCAGCTACTCTATGATCTGTAGTCCTTTGCCATTTATATTGTAAGCCTACATTGCATTATAAAACAAAGTTGTCCACCCCAATCTTATTTAAGTTAAATAGGCCCAGATGATGCAACATATTCTTTCCCAATGTGATATCCTCCAAGCGCACAAGGAACTACAATTCCCATTATTCACAAAAGGCAATTACAAAAATTGAATTCTTTTGTAATTTTGTAAATCTTAGTCAGCATATTATTGGTTGCTGTTTGTCTTGATTATGAAATGATGTCATATAAAAGCTCATATTTCTGATAATGAGAGCATCCAAGAATTGCAATGGAACAGTTAAAAATATAAAACATTACAAACATGCAAAATAACTCTTATATTTCAAACTTCCCTCAAAAATGAAAAAATAGAAGGCCTCCTTCAGATGATTAAAGATACAAGGCAAGCCTCATTAATGTGATGGAATGTTCTGCTAAAAATGCTATTGTATGTTACAAAAACTAGTGAAAGGGTAAAACTAAATATGTTTCTTCTTGTCTTTACTTTCCTGTTTATCATCATTAAAGACGGCTTAGTGTCAGTGGTATGTGAAGCAAAAACATTTTGAAATGCAGTGCAGAACTAACCATCATGAACGTGACAAAATTCTTACAAGACAAATATTTCTAATTTTCTGAAATCAGCCAAATTTGGGGCGGAAACAGATGTCAAGAATTCACAAAGCTGTTGTTTCAGGCAGCTGGTTACAGGGCAAATTGTTATGCTTTAAAACACAATATGCACAGTGGTGGGATTCAGCCGGTTCGCACCAGTTTGGCAGAACCGGTAGCTAATTTTTTGTTGCCCAGGCCCAGAACAGACTTCTGGAAGCGGCATCCACATAGAGAACCAGTGGTTCACATATTTGAATCCCACCACTGAATATGCACCATGGTTTAAGGATGAAGTTCATTCAAGAAACAAAAGACATGGTACAAGCACATTGATTTGTACTAGCTGGGCAATGGAACTAAAGATTACAAGAAACTAGCAATGTATGACATGTAAACTATTGAGGAAAGTAAGTTTCTCATGGAGGGGGCAAATAATTATTTTTTTTCACTTGAAACATCTCCCCAATAGTGTTTGGAGATTTGTTGGGTTTGTTGGATTCATTGCTGACTTTGTTTGTTGTTGTTTGTGGTTCCCAAAAAATTTTAGTTGCATACTTACCTTTGCAAGGTAACAAGATGAAGTCTCTCCAAGAGCAATTTAGAGCAGAGAAATGCGGAAAGTGAAATCAGTGGGAAAAATGGATGACAGCTGAAGGCAGGACAAGAAGCAACGGGTGGAAACTAATCAAAGAGAGAAGCAACCTAGAACTAAGGAGAAACTTCTGGACAGTTAGAACAATTAACCAGTGGAACAACCTGCCTCCAGAAGCGGTGAATGCTCCAACACTGGAAGTTTTTAAGAAGAGACTGGACAGCCATTTGTCCGAAATGGTATAGGGTTTCCTGCCTGAGCAGGAGGTTGGACTAGATGACCTCCGAGGTCCCTTCCAACTTTATCATCATTATTATTATTATCTAGGCTAACCTCTAACCAGGATTTCTACTCAATCCTTGGGAAGTTGTTCAAATAGCTAGAAACATTTTCACTTCAGACCTTTTTGAATGAGCACTTTATCTAAATCCATTTTGATCTGGTTACATACTGTATGGTCATAAAATAAGACCTCCTTTTATTCTCTTTTATGGATGATCTATGTCAAGACTGGATATTAGAGTACATCCTTATTAACTTAATTTGATCTTTCTGTAATTTCTGCTATTTTTAAATTCCTGGTTGGAAGTACCATTCAATTATTTTATTTATGAAACAAATTTATATGGCTGCCCAAACTCACACATGATGGCCCTGAGTGGTTTACAACATTAAATTTTCACAATGGAAGAACCCCATACATCCTGGGGGGGGTGGCAACCCCACAATCACAACAGCCACTTGATCAGCTCCATATGAACCTGGAGTCCCCAGGCTTGCTGATGGAGCCATGTCTTCAGAGCATTCTGAAAATGTATAAGGGTGGAGACAATCTTATTTCCAGGAGAATAGTATTCCAAAGAGAGGAAGCCACCACAAAAAAGGCCCTTTTCATTGGTCCCACTAGGTGTACTTCCCTAATAGATGGAACCCACAACATACCTTGCATTCCCACTCCAGTGGGTTGTGTGGATGTTACTGGGGAGAAGCAGTCCTTCAAATTACCTAGTCCCAAGTTATGTGGGGCTTTAAAGGTGATAACCAGCAGCCTGAATTGCACACAGAAGCAAATCAGTAACCAATGCAACTCCTACAAAAAAAGTGACACATACACAAATCTTGATTATGTTGGCCACTGCATTTTGAACCAACTGAAACTTCCAGAAACTCTTCAAAGGCAGTGCCAATTTTAGGACAGTTTCAGATTCTAAGGGACTTATGTTCCCCCTTTTCATTCTGCAACTGTCTTTAGGTTCAGTGCAAAGGCGAGATAGAAAGAGCAAATAGTAGCTGCATTTCTATTAAAATACCACGTGGGTAAACAAAGCAAGCTATTGCTGAAGAAAATATAATTATAAAATGTGGATAAATTGTGTTTTGACAACTCCATTGAAATAATGCCAGTGTTTCTAATCTTTGCCTTGGGTAAATTTTATGGTGTTTGATGAGGTTTCCCAATTTAACATAAATACTGAACATGAATGATAATATTATAATATCATAGAAAGGAGGCAGCTTTTATGAGATTGTGGGGGGTAGATTTTCAGTTATAATGGAGATTTCCTCCCACAAAGAGGGCTTTCTTTCCAGTTACAGTAGACAGCCACTCCCTCCGTTGGGATATTAAAAGGAACAATTCTTGAACAGAGGGAGACTCTTGCTGTGCAGGGAAAGAATGATAATCAAGTGCCTTTGAAATAATCGGAGATAAAATGTTAATTAGGCCAGAATAACAGAAAGGAAGAGTGTGAACATTTGTAAAGAAGTCGGTGTGAATTAGAAACATGGCAACACTTCACAAAGTGGGGAAAGGCTTTGAATTATTTAAAGTTAAGAAAAGCAAGAAAGGTTATAATACAACCTCTTCAATAGCTTTCAAACTAAACTATTTTTTAGCAGTGTGATTGCACTGATTTGTCACTCTCTTCTTCCAGGAGTTTTCTAAAATCCCAGTTTAGCCAATAGTCCTGAAACTCCCAGGTAATTCTCCCATCCTAACCAAGATGAACTCTGCTTAGATTTTGAAATCCTGTTCTGGTGTGCTAGATGCTGCTACTACATCAGGTCCCCAAAGCATATTATATAAGCTGGCAATTCACATGTTGCAGAAGTTCCAATATTGTTTTTTACCTTTGCAGCTAACACAAATGATTATGAAAGCTTAAACTTGTCATGGTAGAGATCCATTTTCCCATCATGCACCTTACTGTATAACAGTGAGTTCCCTTTAAAAGTTGTGTAAACCAAGGCCATTTTAAAAACAAGGAACCATAAGAAGACAAAGCTGGGATCTTGGCCATCAGCAGTTAGCAAAGGGAAGATAGACCAGTAGGCACACAAAATGAAAACCTTTTCCATAATATAATGATTATAGGATCCAAGCTGGGTCAGTAACCGGGACCAGAGGTTTTGTCTTCCAAGCTGATCTGCAAATTAGTCCAGGATATATACACCAGATAAGTTATGAGTGAGGGCTTCCATATCCATTTGGGAAAAATAATAATACAGACCACTAAATGGAAGCTGAACTACCGTAAGAGCTGCCCGTATGTCTTTGCTACTATCTAGTTGGTTGTCTGGATTTTGTTTCCATGTAATGGTCATCTAGTAGCTCTCTCAAAATAGACTTCATGAGGTTAATCAAGCAACCTTAACAGACAATTAGATTGTGGGAATACTGTAGAAAGATCATCATAACAACAGTTCATGAAGTTTACTTCTAGAGAGGTATATACAGGAATATAACTTCAATAATCCAATTACTTTCTTAAGTGAATTGGAGAAACAAGAAGAAAAGGAAGAAGGATGTTGGCAATAAGGTATCCTCTAATAAGCACTTTCCTGTCCTAGAAAAAAACTAATTTACTAAAATATGTATATTTTTCTTTTTTGGCTATGAAAGTCCATTAAAAGCCCATACCTTGTGAACAAATGGTTTGAGTTGTTTGTTGTGTTCCACTTGTCTGCCAAAATATGAGGAATGTTTTGCAATGTCTACAACAGTCTATGATTAGGCTGATATGCAGGTTGACGCATATGAGAAAAATTCTGCCTCTTAAAGAATTTCTTAAAACTTGTCTAGATTGGATGGAGAATGTCACTGTATCCTGAATAATTGTAAATAGTCACTAAATATGCAATCCATTTTAATTCCTGCCATTTTATAAAGAAAGAAAATTTCTGGCTGAAATCAAGAGGAAAAATTATATTCCTGGAATGCAATCCATCAAGAATGCCATAGACACTCGTGTGAACATCCAATTACTAATTACAGTAATTAACAATTTGGCCAAGAGTATCTCAAAAGCCACCCAGAGTCCCTTTGTGGAGTGAGATGAGCAGCATATAAATTAAATAAATAAATAAAATTAAAATATCACAATTTATATAATTTTACTTTCTGTGTTGAAAAAACAAATAACTTCTAGTGAGTTTCATGATATTGGAGCAAGTTGATAATACTACTGTCTTCCTGACCTGTTAATGTATTCCATTGAAAAGGGCCTAACATATTGGACCTTGTTACTAATTCAGCAAAGCAAATTATGTTCCTTTATTCTAAATCAGATCCGCTGTCTCTCTAGTTCATACCCCGTGTTCATAACCCTAACCCAACCCTAACCCTAACCCGAAAATAAGCCCTACCCAAAAATAAGTCCTAGCATTGTGGTTGCCTGGGGGGCGTGGGGGTGGGCGTGACCAGCGTGACATCACTCACATGGGACGTGAGGGAGCTTTGCATGGTACAAACGGGGTAGAAGATACTGTTACCACATCAAAGCCATTTAGTCCAAGGTGACCAGTGAATGTGGTTTCAGTTTTTACACTGTCCCTTGACTAGAAAGGGTCTAATTCAGGGATCGCTCCCCTTTTCCTTCAACACGGCCCAAGTTTCCCGTGCTTCTTTCCAATTCTGCCTCAAAGCCTCGGCGATTCAGTTCTCTCCCTGCCTTCCCAGCATGCAAGCCTAACCCCACCCCCTTCCTTTGACTACCACTTCCCCATTTACCTATTTCCACCAATGAGGGGCAGGCTTTCTTTCTCATCACTTGTTCTTCTCTGGGACTGTTTTCCTGCAAACGTGGCTTTGAGGCAGCAGCTGAGTGAATTTCAGTTGCCAGGCACGGCATCTCAATGCAGTGGGTTTGCTGTGCTACAAAGGTTTTGCTCATTTACTTTCTCAGCAATAGAACACGTCCCATTCTGAAAGGAGAGGGGAGCACCATCCATTGGTTTTGACTTATTGGAGGGCTCCTCTTCAGCCTGGTGTATGCTGGGTGCTGAAGTTCTGTCCAAGTGAGGTTTAGCAGGCCAAGCCACATAGCCCCTGACTCCTAGGAGGAGCCGGGCTTGCTCCATGGCAGCGGTGATGGCAGCAGCAGCCTGCCAAATCTGTGCCATCCTCCACACTCACTAGTAGTCTGATCTTGGACTAAATGGCTTTGGTGCAGTAACAATATCTTCTACCTTGTTTGTACCATGCAAAACTCCGTAGTTCCTGTGCTTGGCCCGCCTTCCCACCTGGTCCTCCAGGGGGGTCTTTCACCTGCCGCCCCACCTGCGATGGCTCCACCTCCTCCCCCCTGCACCTCTGCCTCCACCTGCAAAATAAGACACCCCCCCAAAAAACCCCTAAGGGGTCTTTTGGACTAAAAATAAATATAAGACCCGGGCTTATTTTCGGGAAAACACAGTACTAGGTAATGGCCCATACATCATTTTCCCATGGGCCATTGTCAGTTGTCAGTAGAAGAGCAGGATGCTGCTATTAATAGCAGAAAAACAAATAATCTTGGCCCAAATAAGACATCTTATCAGCTAATTTATTTATTTATTTTATTTTACAAAATTTATATGCCGCCCTTCTCCCCATGGGACTCAGGGCGGCTCACAGCATGTTAAAACAATATACAGAATTACCCCTTCTAAAAACCAATTAAAATCCAAATATTAGTGGCTGTGACTATTTAAAATCATTAAAAATTATCCCTATTTAAAATTCACCCTAGGTCAGGCCCGCTTGTTGAAAAAGCCATGTCTTGAGGGCGCGGCGGAAGGTTAGGAGATCCGGAATCGTCCGGATCTCGGGGGGTAGTTCGTTCCAGTTCAGCTAAATGATGAACAGATCATGATTTCCTGCTCTTAATGAACATAGTAAACTAATGATTGCTCAGAGTTTCTGAGAAGAAGGAAGATTAAGGAAAAGATTAAGAAAGACTAAGAAAAGAAGGGGCCAAGGTGTATAAAGATATGCATATGGGTATATATGCTTATGACATTCAGTAATGCATGCATGATGTTCTCAGGATGGAAACATTTGACTATTTAATGATTTGAATGCTCTAATTTTCAATACATTTTTGAGAATTTCAACACCATTTCATACCCTCATATTCAAACTGATCAAAAAATTTACAAAAAAAATCAAAAGCACAGTTTTAAGTGCAAAAATTCAGCCCACTATCACCACAGTAAAACTGCTTTGTGCCACTGATGGTAATAATCCTCTGAATAAGCAGTCAAAAGGGGGGCAAAATTGTGCTTCCAATATTGTGTGCTTGTGTTAACGTTTTGCTTCATTAATAATTTGGAGCTGAGTAGGATCCATGTTCTCCTTACCACTGCGAATTATCATACCACATTGAAAAAACTGAAATTGTTTATATGGATTCTCCTTTCCCCATGGAACCTACTCTTTCCCAGAGCTAAAATATCAGACTTTCCTCTGTACTAAGTCACATCCAGTTTTTGCAATCAACATTAGCTTATCTCTGAGGAGCACATGCTGCTAAACCCTCCAAGAAGAACTACAAGCTCAGTCCTGCACAAGCTGAAACCTTGATGCGCAGTGATCCTGGGGAAGCGACAGTTTGCAGCAGTTTCAGTATCCTGTCTTTTCTTATTCCTGGAACCCAAAACGCTCTTTAGCATTCTTGCTTGGGAGTGTTTAAGATTTTTGCTTTCAGACAGAGCTAAATAGCACAATCTCCTGCCTGCGTCAAGGGGATATAAAAGACTTCACAGAAATAACATGTTTTTCCATGTCCTACCTTTTTCTTCAGATGTCTTGCCAAACTCCACTGTGGGCTTGTTTATACTACCCAAGGATACCAAGGTCATTCCTGGAGATCTGAGGTCCTGGATTAACAGTTTTGAGCTTCTATTTCCTACCATGAGCTATACGTTTCCAGCTTTGACAAGTAGTCAAATGATACACAAATAGTGACCAACTGCAGAACAGGTTAAAAAGAAAGTATAGGATAGGGTGGATCCAAACCAACAATGAGACAAGTTAGTCATAACTTCCTTCATTCCTTTTGATTTCATTGAGACTAAAGCCTGACTACTTTCATTTGGATCTAAGTCAGTGTTTCAGGAATATTATTAATTTTGTGCAATTTATTGTCATTAAAGATATAGCAGTTTGAATATCCTTTGATTTTTGTGACTAGACTGCTGTGTCTACTTTTATTCTATAATGCATTACAATATTATGCTTAATGTAGCAAAGTTGTGTACAGCAGAATATGCATACACAAGTGATTTCTGGTGTAGATGAATAATCTTTGGTCATGTATGAATAAATTAGTAATTGTAACTTTATTTTAAAATTTTAGATTATTAGATTCCATTGTATAATTTTATCTTTATAAAAATTCTGTTTAGTTTCAGAATTTGCTTATAATTAATGTTTTGGTTCATTTTTTCTTATCTAACATTAAGTATTATTGTAAGTAAGTATCATTGCCTTAATAGAATAGTAAGGAAATAGTAAATAAGTATCATTGACTTAATATAGTAGCAGAATTACTCTATTTTATTTATACTTCGATATGTTATAACTGCATGCTAGTTTGTGTCAGGTTTTGTTTCAAACTAATCACTGAATGAAGTAAAAAATATCAAGTACTATGACACTTATTTCAATAAGACCAGCCTGCATCTGAACTTGATTGATAGTATGTAGTTCAAAAGGGTGGTTTTGATTTGACCAAGAATAGGCATTATAGTACACTTCAGATGTTTTGGATTACAATTCTGATCATCCCACCACTGATCATGGGTTTGACTGTGTCCTATTGGATATCAGTCTTAGCATCTGCAGTGTCATTTTGAGAAGACCCACTGTAGCTCAGCCTGAAGCTTGATGCCCCCCCCAGATTATCAAAAGGATCCCAACCTTCATCAACTGTGTGATCTTCATATACATTGGTGCAAACTAGACTAAATCAAATCCCTTTTATTTCAAATGTATATTTGGTAGCACAATGGTTAGAATGCAATAGGCTGACTCTGCCTACTGCCAGGGGTTCAATCCTCACCAGCTCAAGGTTGACTCAGTTTTCAGTCTTCCATCCTTCCAAGGTCGGTAAAATGAAGACCCAGATTGTTGGGGGCAATATACTGACTCTGTAAAACCACTCAGAGAGGGCTGTAAAGCACTGTGAAGCAATATACAAGTCTAAGTTGTACTGCTATTGCTATATGTTAGTTTGGTATGGTCTGTGTATATTTGTGTGATCCCCACATATGTAGATTGATCATTTAAAACCTGTGAATATCTTGGTTATTTCTAACTTAATGCTATTGTATGTTATTGTGCCTAAACTCAAAATGATCTGTTGCAAATAAAACGTATCCTGAATCTACACTGTATTTTCCACCAGAATATATTTCCATAGTAATGTTTCTTTTTTTAAAAAAAATTCTAAGATGAAACTTTGCAATGTGTGTTTTAGTTCTTTTTCAGCTTATCAAAAAAACACTGGGCCAAAATAAATGTCTTTAATGTAATCACTGAGATGCTTTTCATGATGATAGAACATTTCTGCCAATGCAAAGGATCAAATGAAATTGTTGGGTGGAGGACCAAACCAGGATGTTCTCAAAGTAAATACCAACATTGCTTTTTGCTCATCATCTCCTTTGACGGGTCTTTGTGAGACTGTGAATAGTCTTGATTGTGCTGAGACTGAAGTCATGCTTAATTAGCATAAAAAGAATGTATCCTACATTTTGGGGCTTTTTTAGAGAGAGTATTTAAGTCCCCCCCCCCAGAAACTGTTATTGTGAAACACATTGCCAGCATTGATGCACAGAGATTGCTCATTTATTTTCATCTGTGTTTACTCTATAAAGAATTTTAAAAATTAATTATGGATTATTATTATTATTATCCTTTCTCCTGACATTTTAAACATGTACAGCAGAAAAATTTTAAAAGAACCCTTGTAAGAAAGCAATAGTTAACTGGCACTAGAAACATAATTTGGGAAAAATCTGTGACTGCAATGCCCAGACTGCTGCCACAAAGCAATCATTTAGGATCAGGTTTCTCAAATCTGGCAAATTTAAGATGTGTGGATTTCAACCCCCAGAATTCCTCAGCCAGCTGGCTAAGGGATTCTGGGAGCTAAAATACACAAATCTTAAAGTTGCCAAGTTTGAGAAACAATGATTTGGAGTGAATAAAAAAAATGTTGACGCAGAAAACAGACATAACTATTTCAACTGATGTTGAAACGTATTTGGCCCAGACATTTTGATAGAAAAAGCCATCCTAATGATGCCCATAGTTTCTTATTGGCACAGGCCTGAGATTCTTTCTCCTTTCTTCCAACATACAGTAGATTCTTTCTTCTAACCACTTGCTCCTTCAAGTATGGTGCTGAGGAAATATTGTTTCTTGTAATATAAAAACCAAGCTCTTTCAAATTAATTTAATAAAAATTCCAATTTTTTTCGTAGTATTTGATTTAGACTGATGTATATCTAGAGAGAGCTCTGGGTAGAAAGACAAATTATGAATTTAAATAATTCATAAATAAATTATAATATGTATGTTCACTGCCTTGAGTTATTTATAAAAATAAGGCTGGAATAAAAATCTAATAAATAATAAATACATGAATATATAGTTCCTCTGAATATAGTGCCACCTCATTTCTGGAACAGCTTTGGCACATTCATCCCAAGTAAAAACAGTGAACCCATAGATTTTAACACAGATTAGCGAGTGAACTACGGCATTCTGTGACAAACAGACATCTAGCCAGGTTTGCAGATTCCATCATATTCTAAGATATGGAAAACATCTGGTATTATTTCCCTCTGCAAACTATAGAAGGAGTGACTCAGGCTTACCACCATGCTCCAGACACAGCAGGCCACATATCAAACCCTAGAAATTATGCCAAGATCACAAAGAATAAGTATGATAACAATAATAAATAACTCTACCATTATAATAGGCTGTACAAAAAATATTTCAGATATTTCTGATTGATTAAAATATCATGCTGTTTATACAGAGCTTCCTAATGACTCAAAATGCAGTGATGTCAGCAAAATGCCAGACATTTTTCCATCCAAAACAGAGACAACAGCCATATGTTCAGAAAATAGTTTTCTCCTTAGTGCATGTTTATAAAGAGAATGAATAGACACAGCCCTAAATGAGAAACTTGTAGTGTTATTCAAAGATAGCAGAAGTATGTTTGACTAGAAGGGAGGGAAAGCATTGTTTGGGTAAGTTCATAATATTTTGGTTGCACGTCAGAAAGAAGCAAGGAAGGGAGAGAAAAATAAACATTTCTTTATTTCTCAGTCTTGTATTGCAGAAGAGAACTTAAGCAATAAAAACATATTCCTGATGTGTTTGGGATAGATGAAAACAGTTTGCTTTCCATTTGTGTGCATTCAATAGTTTATGCAAGATCCAACATTTCAAAACATCTCTAGATAGGATGGAACCAAGACAACTTCACAGATCTCTTCAAGCTGGCAGCCTCAGGATGG